>NW_022436941.1:10003862-10310675 GCF_009761245.1 Sapajus apella | reverse complement strand
CTTACTAGGTTAGGGAAGTTCTCCTGGATAATATCCTGAAGAGTGTTTTCCAGCTTGGATTCATTCTCCCCGTCACATTCAGGTATACCTATCAAACGTAGATTAGGTCTTTTCACATAATCCCATATTTCTTGGAGGCTTTGTTCATTTCTTTTTACTCTTTTTTCTCTAATCTTGCCTTCTCATTTTATTTCATTGAATTGATCTTCAACCTCTGATATCCTTTCTTCTGCTTGGTCAATTCAGCTATTGAAACTTGTGTATGCTTCACAAAGTTCTCATGTTGTGTTTTTCAGCTCCATCAATTCATTTATGTTACTTTCTGAGCTGTTTATTCTCATTAGCATTTCCTCAAACTTTTTTTGAAAGTTCTTAGTTTCTTTGCATTGGGTTAGAACATGTTCTTTTAGTCCAGAGAAATTTGTTATTACCCACTTTCTGAAGCCTGTTTCTGTCAATTCATCAGACACATTCTCCATCCAGCCTTGTTCCCTTGCTGGTGAGGAACTATGATCCCTTGTAGGAGGAGAGTCATTCTCATTTTGGGTGTTTTCATCCTTTTTGCGCTGGTTTCTTCCCATCTTTGTGTATTTATTTACCTTTGGTCTTTGTAGTTGGTGGTTTTCAGATAGGGTGTCTGAGTGGATGTCCTGCTTGTTGATGATGAAGTTATTTCTTTCTGTTTCTTACTTTTCCTTCTAATAGTCACACCCCTTTGCTGTAGGACTGCTGGAGGTCCACTCCAGACTCTGCTTGCCTGCAGCTCACCTGCAGCAGCTGCAGAACAGTAAGGGTTGCTGCCAGTTTCTTATTTTGGTAGCTTTGTCCCAGAAGTATACCTGCCAGATGTCAGTTTAAGCTCTCCTTTATGAGGTTATTCCTTGGATATATGGGGGTCAGGGAGCTGCTTGAGGAGACAGTCTGTCCTTTACAGGAGCTCAAGTGCTGAGCTGTGAGCTCTGTTGTTCCATTCAGAGCTGCTGGGTGGGTGTGTTTAAGTCTGCCACAGCAAAACTCATAAATACCTTTTTTTCCCGGGTGCACTGTCCTGGGAAGGTAGGGCTTTATTTATAAGTTTCTGTCTTGCTGTTGCCTTTTTTCAGGAATACCGTGCCCAGTGAGGAGGCAGCCTAGTCACAGGCTGCCAGCAGAGGCATTGCTGAGCTCCTGTGGGATCCACCCAGCTGCCGTGTGAAATTCCCTGCCGTCCTGTTTATACGAGTATAGTTTGAACTGCCTCAGCAATGATAGCCTGCCTCTGTAATGGCGGACTGCCTCGGCAATGGTGGACTACCTCGGTAGTGTTGGACTGCCTCCGTAATGGCAGATGCCCCTCTACCACAGAGCTGGACCATCCCAGGTTCAGCTGTGCTTGCTGTGAAACTCTCAATCCAGAGTGTTTCAGATTGCTGGTCTTTGTGGGAGTGGGACCTGCCATGCCTGATCACCTGGCTCCCTGCCTCAGACCCTTTTTTTTTTTCAGTTGAACAGGAGACTCTGTCTCCCAGGTGTTCCCATCACTAGTTGAAATGGCGCCCGTATTTGTGTGAATTCTTGTGCCGATACCTGCTGTGCCAGTTGAAACAGCTGTGCTGGGGGCTCATGGCGCTTTTTCTCCCAGGAATCTCCCGGCCTGGCTCCATGTTTCAGTCCCCTTTTTTTCAGTTGAACAGGCGACTGTCTCCCAGGTGTTCCAGTTGCCAGTTGAAAAGGTGCCCAGATTTGTGTGAGATTTTCTGCAGAGACCTGCTGCACCTTCAGCCACACTGGAGGCACTTTTCCACCGAGGAATCTCCTGGCTTGGCTCCAGTTTTCTGTCCCCTTTTTATCACTTGAATAGGTGACTCTATCTCCCAGGCATTCCAGTCACCTGTTGAAAAGGTGCCTGGATTTGTGTGAGATTTTGTGTGGAGACCCACTGTGTCAGCTGAAACAGCTGCCCTGGAGACTCGTGTTGCTTTTTCACCCAGGAGTCTCCTGGCCTGGCTCCCTATCTCAGTCCCCTTTTTATCAGTTGAATGGGCAACTCTGTCTGCCAGGCACTCCAGTCGCCAGCTGAAATGGTGCCTGGACCCGTGAGAGTTTTTTGTGTGGAGACTTGCCACACTGGCCGAAACAGCCACGCTGGAGACCCATGGCGCTCCTCCACCTGGGAATCTCCTGGTCTGAGGGCAATAAAAATCCATCTGGAAATTTGATGGCCACTCACCCTCTGCGCTCTCACTGGGAGCTGCAATCCAGAGCTGCACCTACTCATCCATCATGGACCACTCCCTCCCTTGCCCTGCTTCTTAACAACATCTTATTCATCTGTGTATCTAGCACCAAGTGCTGTACACATAGTAGGTACTTGGTGCTAGATATTTAGAATTTACTGTAATACCTAAAACTCAAGGCATTTTTGTTGAGAAAGGAGTAAATGAATGGGAAGGCAAATTTACATAATGATTATAAGAACCCAAGACCTGAGTTTGAGTCTTCCTTCCTCTTTTACTATGTGAATCTATAAATTTTAGTCTTTTTTATTTGCTTAGTAAAAAAGCAGATTACAATAGCAATCACCACCAAGGGCTATCATGATGATGAAATGATGGCATGTATGTAAAGTAGTTAACAGTGTGCCTGGCACATTTAAAATGCTCAATAAATTTAAGTTAATGCTTTTATTATCATTATATATATATAGAGAGAGAGAGAGAGAGAGAGAGAGAATGCTTTGAGCTTTGAAGACTTTCTCACTACTTAGTGATATCCAATTAAAAGAATTTACTGTAATACCTAAAACTCAGTAAATTTACTGCGTGCTTCAAGCCATAAAAACTGAAATGTTACATTAAAACTTTGTTATGCACTGAAAGATTTCATCATATCAATGATCTTCATGCTCCAGAAAAGATCATATAAACCACGCCTTTGATTTTCCTTTTCTAAGCAGGGAATGCTGAATGTAGAATAAATGTTCAGTTTATCCCTTCCTTCCTTAACAAAAGATTAGCCAACTTTTCTAAAGAATTGAACAGTGCCAGGCCTTTCCAAAACACTCTCCTTATTGCAAAATTGTTCCAAGTACTTTCTAAAAGCTTCTAGTTAGCCTTAAAAGAAGAAAACATATATACAGCACCCTGAATAACAGTGCTAGTTATTGCAACTTGGAAATTTCTTTCCTTAGGTTCAGCAATAAGCAAGAACCAATGTGAAACATTTCACATTTGAAAGGGCAGTTCTAGAGTGGCATGATGGCTTCATTCTTTGGTTTACTAGATAAATGATAAGTGTAGTGGCCAATGAAGCCCTGAGCATTTCTAACCCTTGCCTCAATGCTTTCCTCTAGAAAACTTGTCAAGTGGGGCCACTGTTAAACCCTGAAGGTCATAGGGCTGTCTACTAAACAATTCTTAATATCCTGTAGTTGACTGGAAACTTCCAAAAAAACATATAAACTCAAGCCAGCATAATTTAATCAAGTGATAAGAGTGACAGGAGATAAAATCAGAGGAATGGTCAGGAGCATCATCAGGTAGGGCAAGCTGATAAAAAGATTAAATGATTTTTTTAATCCATAGATTTTTTTGAAAATTGAGATAAAATATGCACCTTATATACAGTGACATACATAGATGTTAGACATTCTGTTTGATTATCTTAACAGACATATATACCCATGTACTAACCATCCCAATGAAGATATAAAACATGTTCAACACTCCAAAGTGTTCCCTCATGCCCTTGTTCAACAATACCCATACCCATAGAAATAAATGTTTTGCCTACTATCACCATTAATTCGTTATGTCTGATTTTGAGCTTTGAAGAAATGGAATCATACACTGTTAACAGGGTGTACTATTTTGTATCTTGCTTCTCTCTCTCAACATACTGGTTTGGAGATTTATCTCTATTGTTGTATGCATCAATAACTTGTTCCCTAGTATTGCTTAGTATTATTTCATTGTATGAAGGTACCATGAATTGTTTACCAAATCTCCTGTTGAAGGACATTTGAATTGTTTCCAGTTTGATGTTGATATAAATAGAACTGCCAGAAATATTGTAAAAGTGTCTGTGAGGACATGTTTTCATTTCCCTTGGATAAATATTAAAAAGTGAAATTTCTGGGTAATAGGGTAGATGTAGGATTACATTTATAAGAAATTGCATTTTACAGAGTGCTTGTTCCATTTTATACTCCCACCAAAAACGTATGAGAGTTTCTTACTAATATTTCATTTTGTCTTATTAATAATTTTATTTTGTCCATCTTTTAAATTTTAGTCATTCTAGTGTATTTGAAGTAATATTTCATTGTGCTTTTTAATTTTCATTCCCTGAATATTAATAATAATAAATGACTTTCAGTGAACTTATTAAATATGTAAAATAACTATTCAAGATTTTTGTCCATTTTTATTGGGCTATTTGTTGTCCATCATTAATATGTAGTTATTTGTATATTCTAGATGCATATTCTTTTTTAATATAATGTGGTGTCTTTTGTAAGCAGCTTTATTGAGGTATAATTGGCAAACAATATACTATACATATTTGCTATATACAAGTTGATACATTGGAAGCATGTATGCCCTCATGATACCTTAATGAAAACATAATGAATACATCCATCACCAAAATATGCCTCTCATGAACTTCACTCAATTCCTAGGCAATCACTATTGATTTGCTTTCAGTCGCTACCAGATTAGTTTGATTTTTAACAACTTTATGTAAATGGAATAATACAGCATATAGTAATTTGTGTCAGGAATCTATTACCCAATATAATTAGATATTCACATATAATATTGTATATATCATTTGTTCAGGTTTTGTTGGTGAGTAGAATTTCATTGCATTAATATACTACAAAGTGTTTATATATTCATATGTTGATGGACATTAGGTTATTCTTAGTTTTCTGTCATTACAAATAAAGCCACTGTACCCATTTATCAACAAGTATTTTGGTTTCCTTAACTTTTATTTTAAGTTCAGGTGCAGGTTTGTTATACAGGTGAACTCATGTCATGCGGGGTTTGTTGTACAGATTATTTCAGCACCCAAGTGTTACACCTAGTACCCATTAGTTATTTTTCCTGATCCTTTCCCTCCTCCTGCCATCCATCCTCAGGTAGAGCCCAATAATTATTGCTTATTTCTATGTGTCCAGGAGTTCTCATTATTTAGCTTCTTCTTATACATGAGAATGTGCAGTATTTGGTTTTCTGATCCTGTATTAGTTTGCTAAAGATGATGGCCTCCAGCTCCATCAGTGTTCCTGCAAAGGACATGATCTCCTTCTCTTTCATGGCTGCATTGTATTTCATAATATGTAATACATACTACATTTTCTATATCCATTCTACAACTGATGGGAATTTGGGTACATGAATCCATGTATTTGCTATTGTGAATAGTGCTACAATGAAAATACACGTGCATGTCTCTTTACACTAGAACAATTTATATTCCTTTGGGTATGTATCCACTAATGAGATAGTTGTTTTTAGCTCTTTGAGGAATTGTTATATTGCTTTCCACATGATTGAACTGATTTAAACTCTCACCAACAGTGTATAAATGTTCCTTTTTCTCCACAAACTCATCAGCATCTGCTATTTTTTTCTTTTACTTTTTAGTAATAGTCATTTTTAATGGTGTGAGATGGTATCTCACTGTGGTTTTGATTTGCATTTCTCTAATGATCAATAATATTGAGCTTTTTTCATATGCTTGTCAGATGCATGTATGTCCTCTTCTGAAAAGTGTTTGTTCATATCCTTTGCCTACATTTCAAAGTGGTTGTTTGTTTATTGTAAATTTGTTTAAGTTCCTTCTAAATGCTGGATGTTAGACCTTTGTCAGATGTATAGCTTGCAAACATTTTCTCCCATTCTGTAGGTTGTCTGTTTACTCTTTTGATAGTTTCTTTAGCTGAGCTGAAGCCCTGTAGTTTAATCAGATCACATTTGTCACTTTTTGTTTCTGTTGCAATTGCTTTTGGCATTGCCATCATAAAATTGCCCATTCTTATGTCCAGAATGGTATTGCCTAGGTTGGCTTCCAGGGTTTTTACAGTTTTAGGTTTTACATTTAAGTCTTTAATCCATCTTGAGTTAATTTTTGTATATGGTGTAAAAAAGGGTCCAGTTTCAGTCTTCTGTATATGGCTAGCCAGTTATCCTGGCACCATTTATTCAAGAGGGAATCCTTTCCCCATTGCTTGTTTTTGTCAGCTTTGTCAAAGATCAGATGGTTGCAGATGTGCAGCCTTATTTCTGGGCTCTATTCTGTTCCACTGCTCTATGTATCTGTTTTTGTATGAGTAACATGCTGTTTGGGTTACTGTGGCCCTATATCAAAGAATGAAGTTGGGCAACGTGATGCTTTCAGCTTTGTTCTTTTTGCTTAGGATTGTCTCGGTTACTCAGGCTCTTTTTTGGTTCTATACGAATTTAAAAATTTTTTTTTTCTGTGAAGAATCTCAATGGAGTTTAATAGGAATAGCATTGAATCTACAAGTTCTTTTGGGTAGTATGGTTATTTTAATAATATTGATGCTTCGTATCCATGAGCATGGAATGTTTTTCCATTTGTTTGTGTCATCCCAATTTCTTTGAGCAGTGGTTTATAGTTTCATTGCAGAGTCTGTCACCTCCCTAGTTAGCTGTATTCCTAGGTATTTAATTCTTTTTGTGGCAATTGTGAATGAGGGTTCATTTCTGATTTGGCTCTAGCTTGACTGTTGTTGGTATATAAGAACACTAATGATTTTTGTGAATTGATTTTGTATCCCAAGATTTTGCTCAAGTTGTTTATTGGTTGATGGAGCATTTAGGTTGAGACAATGGGGTTTTCTAGATATAGGATCATGTCACCAGCAAATAGGAATAGTTTGAATTCCTCTCTTTCTATTTGGATGCCCTCTTTTTCTTTCTTTTGCCTGATTGCCCTGGCCAGGACCCCCAATACTATGTTGAATAGGAGTAGTGGGAGAGGGCATACTTGTCTTGTGCCAGTTTTCAAGGGGAATGCTTCTAGCTTTTGCTCCTTTAGTATAATGTTGGCTGTAGGTTTGTCATAAATGGCACTTATTATTTTGAGGTATACCTAGTTTACTTGGTATACTTCAATACCTAGTTTATTGAGAGTTTTTAACATGAAGGATGTTGAATTTTATCAAAAGCTTATTCCTGCATTTATTGAGGTAATCATGTGTGTTTTGTCTTTAGTTCTGTTTATGTAAAGAATCACATTTATTGACTTGCATATGTTGAACCAACTTTGCATTCCAGGGATAAAGCCTACTTGATCATGGTGGGTGAGTGTTTTGATGTGTTGCTGCATTCTGTTTGCCAGTATTTTTTTGAGGATTGTTGCATCGATGTTCATCAAGGATATTGGTCTGAAGTTTTCCTTTTTGTTATATCTCTGCCAGGTTTTAGTAACAGGACAATGCTGGTCTCATGGAATGAATTAGGGAGGAGTCCCTCCTTTTCAATGTTTTGGAATAGTTTCAATAGGAATGGTACCAGTTCTTCTTTTTACATCTGGTAGAATTCAGCTGTGAATCCAGCTGGTCCTGAGCTTTTTTTGGTTAGAACGTTATTTATTACTGCCTCAATTTCAGAACGTGTTATTGGTCTGTGGTCCAGGGATTTAATTTCCCCCTAGTTTAGTCTTGGGAGGGTGTAGGTGTCCAGGGATTTATCTATTTTCCATTAGATTTTCCAGCTTATGTGTATAAAGTTTTTCATATTCTCTGACGGTTAGTTGTATTTTTTGAGATCAGTGGTAATATCTCCTTTGTTGTTTCTAACTGTGTTTATTTGGATCTTGTCTCTTTTTTTCTTTGTTAGCATAGATAAGTCATTCTGAATACATATGCTTTCATTGCTCTTAGGTGAATACCTTAATGTACAATGGCTGGGTCATATATAATGCTAGGTGTATGTTTGATTTTTTCAGAAACTGCCAAACTCTTTTTCAAAGTGCTTTTACTATTTTATATTACCACCAGCAGTGGAAGAGGGTTCCAGTCCAATATATTCTTGTTAACACTCTGAATTATCATTCTTTAAAAATTTTGCCTTTCAAGTGGATATGCAATGGTATCTTATTGTGGCCACATCTATAATCATATATAAAAAAAACAAGAGAAGGAGACAAGAGAGATAATGAAGTAGAAAACATTTTTTTAAAAAAACTGGCCAAAACTTTCCAAATCTGATGAAAGACATTTATCTATCCACACAAAAAATTCAATGAACTCCAACTAGGATAAACACAAAGACATCAACATCTAGACACATCATAATCAAACTGATGAAAGACAAAGATAAACAGACACTTTTTAAAGCAGTGAAAGAAAACAACTCATCATGTGGAAGGAAATGTACCATTAATAGCTGACATCTCATCTAAAGCATGGAGGCCATAAGGCATTAAACTGATACGTTCAAAGTGCTAAAAGAAAAATGAAATCTGATTACCAAGGGTTTATATCCAGAAAAACCATCTCTCAAAGATAATGACATTCCAGAATAAACAAAATTTTCAGAATCCATTGCTAGAAAGGATAGAGCCAGGAGTTCTACTCTTGCAGTGTAACTCCACAGCCCATGTTCTTGGTTCTTACTGCACATTGGTTCTCACTGAGCATTCAGTGCCTAATGGTTTTCCCTCAGAGATGAAGTAAATCATCTAACTGTTACTTCTTCAAGTACAGCATTAGAACATAAAAGCCTAATTTTCTCATACTTCTAAAAGATGCTGTGAGCACCTCTTTCTCAAACATGTTTTTTAAGACTGCTTCTCCAAACCCATTCTTAAGCAAATACTTTTAAAACCAACTGCTTTACATTAAACTGAAGATCCATTGAGCTCTCTGGAAACTGAGTCTTACATAACTACCTGTGTTTTTTTGTAAGATGTCAGTTGGGTTAAGTGTCATTTATGTTTTACATAAAATTATTTTGAATACCCTATTCCATATTTTTGTGGAAAGTAAAATGTTCTTCTCATGATCACTGTGAATTTCAGAAGGATTACATTCTTAAAACCTTTTCTTGCACTGATGTCCTGCTACTTTTGACTTATTTATTTATTCATACCTCATGTTGTATGGCTGTTTTCTTCTCTTGCTCCACAGGCCATAGAGCATTCATGTAGGTTTCCCAGGTCTCCACACACCACCAAGGCACACTATTCATCTGTGCATAGCAGGTTTTAATAAAGGCATGGTATAATAGAAGAGAAATGGTATTTGTGCACTTTAAAAATATTTTAGCATAGCCAACAGGCTTCCGGAGTTATGCACAACAGTCTCTGTTCCACAGCCAACTTGTTAATTATCTCCCCTTTACTTTTCTTGTATTTTCAAAGCTCCTCTATTTTATTTCTAGTGAGCTCTTAATTGTGAACAGTGAGAGTATCATTTTGTTTTGCTGTCTCCTTTCAAACATGTGGTTGTGTCTGCTTATTCAGGTATTCTTTCAAATAAAAGTCCATATTCTCTAGAAAGAAACAATGCCCTTTCCAAGGAGTCAGAAGCAGGAGGTATTATTTGTGATTTTAAAATAGCAATTATTGATGCTACATTTTAAAATGCAGTGCATTTCACTTCCTGTCCCTTTGTCATATGCAGCAGACAAATATCTTCTTATTTGTCATTATTTTCATGTAACCTCCTAGCTTTCACCAGAGTAAACATATTTTAGAAAACATGTTTCTGTGGCCAAGGTATGTACCAGGTGCTGGAACATCTAGGTTTATGATCAGTTAATATTGCCACTTAAACTGAGTTTCTCCACTTGTGACCTAGGGATAGCAATGGTTGAAAGAAAGTTTGATTTGCTTTTCAAATGTGCACACTAATGTGATTTATTAAATATGCATTTTAAACATTAAAATGCTATATAGGTATTATTATTATATTTTCCATCCATTCCTTTATTTTAAATTATTTAATGAGTGCATATAATTCTCCAGTGACCTTATAGGTACTAGGGCTGAATATAAAGGAAAGTTCCTACTTTCATGGGTCTTATATTTCTCACATGTTTATGAGAAGGTTTTTAGGTTTAAAAAAATATATAAGGTTATTATATTTTCTCTTCTTCTAAGCAAAAACATTGACTATTGAACTTCATTCCTTCTATGGGATTTTATCTAGTCAGTAAAGCCTACAAATTTCCGATAAAAGTTGATATAACATTGAAAAACACCTTATTTAACATGCCAACAACAAAGACATGCACAGAATGCAGGCAACAACAGTACATTGTTTAACTCCCCCAATCCTAGAAAAGAGAATGATGAGGTGAACTGTGTATAGGTTTTTGTCTCTGAGATTTTCCCTTTAAATGCATTCCATTTGAAGACATTCATTCCATTTATTAATGATCACAGAAATGGAGATTTCAAAGCCAGGAACTAACATTATAAAACTGAGAGATATAAATTGCCTTATAATGAATCAGAATCAAACCTTTAAGCCAAAAGATATAAACACAATCTTTATGACTTATATTTCCACCAGATGCCAGTACTACATATTTATTATATTGGGACTTTAAAATTACAGCTTGTGTAGCATCACAAATGATCCCAGAAAATCTTCATTCCAGTTTACAATAAAAAAGGATAGTTTATGAATGAGAAGCCAGAGAATATGATTCAGTTCAACCTATGGCACTGATGCTATTACCCCTCACAAAAAGCAGATGACAGTTTCTTAATTAGCAACCATGGGGTCAATATTTAAAGCTCTTTAATCCTCAGGCCAATGGAGATAACACTAACCTTCCTATGATGCTTATGATAGTGGAAATAAGATACACATAATTCAGTCGCCACTGCAAGAACTATTGTCTACTAGGCAAATTGTGACATTTGGACTGTTGTTGAAGATAGAAAAGTAAATTCTTCATGCTTTGGCTTGAGAAAAACTGAGTGCAACAAGGTAAATGAAAACAGAAAAAACAACAACATTACCTATGAAATTAGGAGAAAGCCACACTTCCAAACCATAACCTGTGAAACACTGTTGTCAAAGGGAATTAAAGATAAATAAAGTTGGTAAAGAGCAATTACATGCCTCTTCAGATAAAAATCAATATGCAGAATTCTCCAAGGGGTGAAAGCACATTTTAAATATCTGAGTCAGTGATTCCTTCCTTGTAATAATAATATCTAAATGTGCCAACAAAATATAATTCTGGTTGCCTTTTTAACAGGTAGGCAAGTCGGGTCTTAAAGACACACATGCACACACATATATACACACACACACCAACACACACTCTTCATTACAATGATCAGACTGTTAGTAAAGTTATATGGTAAATAAATGGGAAATGGCAATTAGCTCTGAAATTGGTCCACCAAGAAGAAGCAAATATTAAAACACTCCACAAAGTGCCTGTGGTATACAAGGCTTCCCTGGAAGCCAGGTACACTTCCTGCTGGATCATGGAAGACCATTTTCCCAAAGCACAATGTTAACAAAATAGACTAACTTCTATTAAATCAAAACTTTCTACTTCATGGTATTGAGTACCAGCTGTTCATAGAAACAACTCATCCACTAACATACCCATTCCCTGGAATAAAGCCTCACAGAGTCAGTCGTGGTAAAATACCACAGCCAAGAGATCTGTGCTTCCTAATTCTGGGCTCACTGTTCTTGGATTGAACCAGCAGGCCTCGTCTACTGCTTTATGCATTTGATGTTCTGTTACAAAGTCAAATTTTAGCTCTTGCAAAGTTCTGTAGTTTCCTGAGGTTGGGGATCCCTCCATCAGAGAATGTAGCTCTTCGGGGGGGAAATTCATAAACAATATCATTTTGACCACATAATATGAAAATAAATCAGTTTTATCTTCCCATTAACCCTTTTATCTCATCTATTCACAATGATCTTTATTTCCTCAAGATCCATATTCCCCCATCAAGCTTATCATTCTCCCCGGTTTTCTACCTTGAATATTGCCCTCATATTTTATTTTGGGAACCCTGCTGGTTTCCTGTGGCTGCTGTAACAAATTACAACACACTAATGGCGTAAAACAGAAATTTATTCTCTCACTGTCCTGGAGGTCAGAGATCTAAAATCAGTTCCACTGGGCCAAAACGAAGGTGGCAGGAGAACTGCAAGCCCTCTATAGACCCTAGGGGAGAATCTTGTTTTTGCCTCTTTAAGCTTCTGATGGTTGCCAGCATTCATTGGTTTGTAACCACATCACTCCAGTATTTGCCTCTGTTTTAAAATAACCATCTCTGTGTTTCAAGTCTCCCTCTGCCTCCCTCTTATAAGGATATGTGTGATGGCACTTAGTGTCCACCCAAATAATCCAAGATAATCTCCCCATCTCCAGCTACCTAACTTAATTACATCGGCAAAGACTGTTTTTCTATAATAGTCACAGCTTCTAGGGATTGAGACTTGATAGCTCTGGGGCCACCATTCAGTCTTTGACAGAACCTATAGGTCAAAATCTATGTTCATTGGTCAAATGTCAGGCAAAGTGTTAGTCTTTCTCTCTGCCTTAAATCCTATATACTTGATAAATTAACGTACTCCAAATTCAAACCAGTGTAGTATTCATGGAAGAATTCGCACATTGTTGAAAAAAATCCTTTCCACCACCAACTCCATGGGAAATTATACCTGGAAATCTAGAATTTCAACAGCCAATATTTGAACCAGACTTGTATTCTTAGTGTGGTCATGCTAGACTCCCTTTTACTTTGCATCATGTGCCTTAAGCCTTCACTTAGATTCTTGTCTCTATAAATGTCCTGGTTATGGTTCCCTACCTAAAATAACTACTACAATAAAACACACTGTATAAAGCAGCAAGTATTCTTCATTGACCTTCTTGGCCTTCTCTTTCAACTATGTTAAAATTGTATGCTGACACTATGCATAGCTACATGTAAATTGTCTCTAAGGAATTTTTTCCAATAGCTCATATCAGTGACTTCCTACTTAAATCTTTATGGTGCTGGCTTTCAGAGGTTTCTTGAATCCGATGTCTTTTTCGGGTAAAAATTTAATAGATTATGGATACAAGTTTAACTTTTGTAATATGTTCTCTTTTTTTCTTTTTAATAAGGAATGAATTTGATCTCTAAGACCTTAAGTCCTCTCTTAGTTATCTCCTTTTCCACTTTCATCACCAGGAAATGCTCCAGTTTGCTCTTGTATCTCTCTGAAGTTGAATTGCACCCTGACACTAGTTCTTAATTCATGTTAAATATTGTCCCATTGCCAAACATCTTAGTATCTTGCTTGTCAAAGTGTCATGTTTGGGTTGAAAAAATTGTTACAACATGGACATTTGTTAGAAATGAAAAATTTCAGATATACTGAATTAGATCTACTGAATTACCACCATCATTTTAGCAAGATCTCCAGGTGATCTCACAAAATATACATTAAAGTCTAAAAAGTGCTTTCTTAACCAAAACAATTCAAACGTCACATTTAAATGAACAATCTATAAGCTTAGTAATTGTTTTTCTATTTACATTTGCAATGATTTCATTCTGTTTTCTTCTCCATCTCAGTTCAGTTGGCAGTCACCAATTACACCAAACCCCAAAATTATTTATCTTACTTCGAAGAAGAAAGAGAATAATGGGGAGAAGATACTAGCAGTTTCCTTCTAATACTCCAGAGGTTGGGAAGAAAATGATTTTGAAGGATGCCAACTTTCATATTGGATAAGTAAATTAATATAAAATCTGTAGCAGATGATGGATTGGTGATAAAAATATGTAAGTAC
The DNA here is from genome assembly GCF_009761245.1 of Sapajus apella. Classification (NCBI taxonomy): domain Eukaryota; kingdom Metazoa; phylum Chordata; class Mammalia; order Primates; family Cebidae; genus Sapajus; species Sapajus apella. The sequence continues at coordinate 10,296,891 of NW_022436941.1, read as the reverse complement.
ATTAAAAATCAGCTATTTATTGAGACACGATGAACATAGTATAGCAAATATCAGCTTAGTAACATGTTCATTCATTGTTTTCTCATATTCTTAAATGACTATATCACAGTATCTTCTGTTTTAGTTCTTAGCTCCAAAGCAATTTTTAAAATAAATTACCAAAGTTTATTAATGTATAGCTGTAATTCTCAGTTGCATTAAAATGCTGTCGAGATTTTTCTTTAAAAATGTCTCTAAGGACTTTGTTTATAAGTTAGATACCCTGTGCCTTAATCACAGACTGTAAGAGTCTGTCATTAGTAGAACATTACAAACCATCTTACTCTCAAATAAGTGAACAAGAAAACAAACTCTATATTATTATAACATTAGAGAGAAAGCACCCGTGGTTTGTACCTGCTCACATCTTTCCCATGCTGTTTAAGTCAACATCAGTTGCTCTAAACAGAACAAAATTGGGAAAAGAGAAACTGCAAGCATTTTTAAAAGGACTCCATTGAGAGTATAATGTTATATTTCTTCTCCACGCAAAAATTTTGTATATTCTGGTAGCACTGTTAGTGAGAGTTGATGAGTCTGAATCAGAAAAAAGAGATGAAAAGAGTTGAAAATATTTTGCAAGACTTGCTTGTAACTCATAAATAATAGGCTAACCCTTAACACCTATAAGCATATGTTTGCTTTTTTAAAATGGTGACTAGGGCTGAGAAGTTCATCCTACTTTTCTACTTTATCTTATTTTAAAATTTTTAATTCTACATAGTAGGAGGTAAAGTTTTCATATGACTGTCTAGTATTAAATCCTTTAAAAATATGCTTTACATTATTTATATTTTATAGAAATAATTTCTAACATTGAGTGTTTACTGTGGAGCAAATATTTGTCAATGTATTCTCCTCATAACTTTATGAGCTGTAGGTTATGTCACCAACATTTTTTTATAAACGATGGAACTGAAATAGAGAGATTATATCACTTGACAGTAAGTGACAGTGGAATTCAATATTTGGCAGTATAAACAATGCTAATTATTTAAACTAAATTCAAATAAAACAGAAAAGCATAGTAAACAAAAGATTTTCTTAAATTATTTGAAGCATTAAGTCTCCCAATATTTTCTGAGGGGATGTATGTGTGGGTTAGGGCATGACTTCAATGTTCTGGCAGGTAGTCAGTAACTCTGCCTTAGCCTTCAAGTCCTGTTTGTGCAGAGTCTCAACATTAAAGGTAAAAGTAGAGATAAGGTCTTCTTGGGTCTTTCCTGGGCATGTACACAGTCCTGCACATGTGCACGACCTTTCTTATTCTCTGAAATATGTTACAAGTTCCTACAGACTTCTCATTCCCAAGAAATATTTTTTAAGCTTTTGTTTGTTTGTATTTTAAATTTGTCTACCATCTTGTCAGCTGTAATCAGGCAGCTGTGATACTAAAGAATGACCCCTGACTTTTTTGAGAAATGTCCTGGTGATAGGGCATTTTGCATGGAGTGAGCTCCTAGGTCAAATCAAGACATGAAGAGAAGCTCAGGGAACAAAACATCTCAGGTAGCTTCCAGGTAGGTAAAATGGTCATAATTTTATGAGGTTGGGACTTTTGTAAAGTTGTATACCAGTGCTGCCTCCTACAGTGGTAGCTAGACTGATGGTTTTCACAACTACGAGAGTTGCAAGGCTGTTGATTTCTAAGGTTACCTCAGAGATGAGAAAAAGGGGAATGGGAATAAGGAATGTTAAAATGCTACAAAATTTGCGTTCTTACCATTCTTAAATTGACTGAACTTTAGGTAGTCACCAAGTTTTCATCATATTGTTATGTGAACTATTCTTGTAGTTTTATCTTGGTGACATGCTTCTGTCAGATAGCAGGTAAAGTTATCAAGTCAAAATTTTTTACAAACTAGCTGTTGAAAAATACTACTAATTACCTTCTAAATGTGTCCCCTTATCCTTGAATGTCAACTTTAGCAGTAATTATACTATTGCTGTAATTCTTCTTGAATGGAAAGTTTTATAAGCCAATCATTGAGTATATAAACAAAGGTAAACACCTCATGATGATGGACCAGACCCCTAAGAAAAATTGTGTTGTGAGAAATAACATTTAAAATAACATAATTCAATGATCTTGTGTTTACATTTTAAGCATTTTTTGTTATTCTGATTTTTAAGGAGAAACGCAAATCAAAACCACATTGAGATACCATGTCACGCTAGTTAGAATGGCGATCATCAAAAAATCTGGAGACAACAAATGCTAGAGAGGATGTGGAGAAATAGGAACACTTTTACACTGTTGGTGGGAGTGTCAAGTAGTTCAACCACTGTAGAAGACAGTGTGGTGAATCCTCCAGGACCTAGAAATAGAAATTCCATTTGATCCAGCAATCCCATTACTGAGTATATATCCAAAGGATTATAAATTGTTCTATTATAAAGACACATGCACACATATGTTCACTGTGGCACTGTTTACAATAGCAAAGATCTGGAATCAACCTAAATGCCCATCGATGATAGACTGGACAAGGAAAATGTGGCACCTATACACCATGGAATACTATGCAGCCATAAAAAATGATTAGTTTGTGTCCTTTGTAGGGACATGGAAAAATCTGGAAACCATCATTCTCAGCAAACTGACACAAGAACAAAATCAAACACCACATGTTCTGACTCATAAGCAGGTGTTGAACAATGAGAACACATGGACACAGGGAGGGAAGCATCACATACTGGGGTCTGTTGGGGGGAACAGAGGAGGGACAGTGGGGGTAGGGAGGTTGGGGAGAGATAACATGGGGAGAAATGCCAGATATAGGTCATGGGGGGTGAAGGCAGCAAACCATATTGCCATGTATGTACCTATGTAACAATCCTGCATGTTCTGCACATGTACCCCAGAACCTAAAGTGCAATAAAAATATATATATAAGTATATATATATATATATACACACACACACACACACACACACACACACACATATATGTATATACATATATATGTAGGATTTTAACAAGAGTTTTTATTTTCAAAAATAAACTTGTTAAAGCTTAGGTAATTAGCTTCTCAGAAAACCAATTGATGCATTCCAACTAGTAAGGTTGATAGAAGCATGGAGATGGTTCTTAAGAGTTTGGCCTTTGGATTCAAATGTTGCAAACTCCTTAGATTTAAAACCTACCTCAATCACTGCTAGTTGTACAGCAGAAAGTATGCATGGTACTTAACCTCTTTATTTCTCTGTGCATTCAATGTCATTGGGGATAATTATAGTGACAAAATCATAGGGTTGATATGATAAGAACTGAATTAAATATGAAAAATAATTAGAATAGAGTCTGCCTCATAGTAAACATAAAATAAATGTTTATTTTACTGTTGTTTCATGTAACTCCTATGATATTTGCATTGAAATCATTTTATACCAATAAGCTAGATAAGGGATCAACAGACTATATGTCCTGTGGGGCAAATCTGGTCCCATGCCTACTTTTGTAAATAAAGTTTATTTGGAACATAGCTATTTCCACATGTTTATGAATTGTCTATGACTGCTTTTGTGCTATAAGATAACTATTACATAGTTGCAACAGAGACTGGGCAAATAGCAAAGCCTGAAATATTTGCCATCTGGCCTTTAACAAACAAGTTGCTAATTCTTGTATTATATCACTCAATAGGATCATAGAAATCATATTGCTGGATTCTGAGCTTCCACTGGGTATTTATGAGATAAAGGAGTGCGGCTAGGAGAGGCCAGTAAACATTCTTGATTGGAAGTCTTATCATGGCAATACTATCAACGTGGGGCCCTTAATTCTGAAAACTCATGAGCTGGATTTTTGTGTGTTGATTTTGTGTCTCTAATTATCACATGAGACTGATAATTAAACCATAATATGAGTAATGAACTTATAATAATAAATATTGGTTAAGTAAAGCAGGTTCTGTTCTTCCTTATACAGCAGGTTATTTGAGAAGATTAATAAAACTGTTTCAAAAAGTATGAAGAACCCTGAAACCAGATAAGAAGCTGGAAAAAGTTTTCAAAGATTTATCTATGAACTAAGCAAGTATTTTTTATCAATCTTTATATTGAGTAGTTATTAATCTTAAGAATGTTAAAGAGGGAAAAAATGGAAACTAAAAATCTAAAACAAATACTAGCAAATTGTATGAAACAGTATGCTAAAATAAGAGATGACCAAGATTAGATACTTCCTTTCCAGAGAATCAAGAAATCTTGAATATTCAGAAAGCTATTTAAAGCATATGACTATATCAAAGAAGAAAATTATAGTTATTTTAATAGATGTCAAAAAATGTTTAACAAAATTTAAAAAATAGATATACTGCTAGCTAGACTAATAAGAAAAGAGAGAAGAATGAAATAGACATAATGAAAAATGATAAAGGGGTAGCACCACTGATCCCACAGAAATACAAACTACCATCAGAGAACACTATAAACACCTCTTTGCAAATAAACTAGAAAATCTAGAAGAAATGTATAAATTCATGGACACATATGCCCTCCCAAGAGTAAACCAGGAAGAAGACAAATCCCTGAATAGATCAATAACAAGTTCTGAAATTGAGGCAGTAATTAATGGCCTACTAAACAACAACACAAAAATCCCAGGACCAGACAGATTCACAGCTGAATTCTATCAGAGGTACAAAAAGGAGCTGGTATCGTTCCTTCTGAAACTATTCCAAACAATTTAAAAAGAAGGACTCCCCCTTAAATCATTTCATGAAGCCAGCATGATCCTGATACCAAAACAAAAAAAAAAAAGAAAACCTTAAACCAATATTACTGATGAACATCAATGCAAAAAATCGTCAATAAAATACTGGCAAATGGAATCCAGCTGCACATCAAAAAACTTATCCACCTTGATCAAGTTGGCTTCATTCCTGGGATGTAAATCCATCACAGAAACAGAAACAAAAAAACCACATGATTATCTCAATAGATGAAGAAAAGGCCTTTGATAAAATTCAGTATCTCTTCATATTAAGAACTCTCAATAAACTATCAATGGAATATATCTCAAAAAAATACAAACTATTTATGACAAACCAATATCATATTGAATAAGCAAAACCTAGAAGCATTCCCTTTGAAAACCAGTACAAGAAGACAAGGATGCCCTCTTCTCACCACTCCTATTCAACATAATATTAGAATTTCTGGTCAGGACAATCAGGCAAGAGCAAGAAATAAAGCATATTCAAAAGAGAAGAGAGGAAGTCAAATTGTCTCTGTTTGTTGACAACATGATTTGACATTTAGAAAACCCCATCGTCTCACCCCCCAAAACGCCATAAGCTGATAAGCAACTTTAGCAAAGTCTCAGGATACAAAATCAATGTGCAAAAACGACAGTCATTCTTTTACACCAACAATGGACAAGTAGAGAGCCAAATCATGAATGAACTCCCATTTACAATTGCTACAAAGAGATTAAAATACCTAGGAATGTAGCTAACAATGGATGCAAAGGACCCCTTCAAGGAGAACTATAAACCACCGCTCAAGAAAATAAGAGAGGACACAAACAAATGGAAAAACATTCCATCCTCATGGATAGGAAAAATCAATATTGTAAAAATGGCCATATTCCCCAAAGTAATTTATAGATTCAATGCCATTCCCATGAAACTATCATTGAAATTCTTCATAGAACTATAAAAAAACTACTTTAAATTTCATATGGAATCAAATAATCTCCCATGTAGCCAGGACAATCCTAAGCTAAAAGAACAAAGCTGAAGACATCACACTAACTGACCTCAAACTATACTACAAGGCACAGTAACCAAAACAGCATGATACTGGTATCAAAACAGACATCCAGACCAATGGAACAGAAGAGACCTAAGAAATAACACCATAAATCTACAACCATCTGATCTTTGACCAACCTGACAAAAACAAGCAATGGGGAAAGAATCCCCTATTCAATATATGATGCTGAAAAAACTGGCTAGCCATATGCAGAAAGCTGAAATTGAACTCCTTCCTTACACCTTACACAAAAATTAACTCAAGCTGGATTAAAGACGTAAATGTAAAACCCAAACCATAAAATCCCTAGAAGAAAACCTAGGCAATATCATGCAAGACACAGGCCTGGTCAATGATTACATGACGAAAATGCCAGAAGCAATTACATTAAAATCCAAAATTGACAAATGTGATCTAATTAAATTAAAGAGCTTCTCTGCAGCAAAAGAAACTGTCATCAGAGTGAACAGGCAATCTACAAAATGGGAGAAAATTTTTGCAATCTACGCATTTGACAAGGGTCTGATATCCAGAATTTACCAGGAACTTAAATTTACAAGAAAAAAACAACCCCATCAAAAATTGGGCAAAGGATATCAACAGATGCTTGTCAAAAGAAATCACTGATGCAACCAACAAACATATAAAAAAAGTTCAAGTCACTGATCATTAGAGAAATGCAAATCAAAACCACAATGAGATACTATCTCATGCCAGTCAGAAATGTGATTATTAAAAAATCAAGAAACAATAGATGCTCGAGAGGTTATACCAAAATCAGAACACTTTTACATTGTTGATGGGAATGTAACTTAGTTCAACTATTGTAGAAGACAGTGTTGACATTCCTCAAGGAACTAGAACCAGAAATATCATTTTTATGCAGCCATAAAAAGGAATGAGATAATGTCTTTTGCAGGGCATGGATGAAGCTGGAAGCCATCATCCTCAGCAAACTAACACAGGAACAGAAAACCAAGCACTGCATATTCTCACTCATAAGTGGGAGTTGAACAATGAGAACACATTGATACACAGAGGGGAACAACACACACAGGGTCCTCTTGGCGGTTGGGGGTGAAGGGAGGAAACTTAGAGAATGGGTCAATAAGCGCAGCAAACCACCATGGCACATGTATACCTATGTAACATACTTGCAAGTTCTGCACATGTATCCTGGAACTTGAAGCAAAAAAAAAAAAAAAAAGTTTAATATCTGTCAACTGAAAAAATAACTCTTGGTAAACTTATGAAAGATAATCTTTCTCAAAAAATGTATATTCGTATTATGTTTATTAACAATATACTTTAAATTATAATTTTAAATTTCAACAGCAAATTAAGGTTGCACAGTATATCAAAAATTATTTTGGTATTTAATACAATGCAATAGTTCAAGAAAATTGAGTAGGCAGTGTAAATATGTAAAATGGAAAAAAAATATTTTTCAAAAGTTATAAAACTGTTTACCTAGCAAATCTGGTAGAACCAACTGAAAATATGCATATATGTATAAGTATTAATATTTATATATCACTTAGTAGTAAATGGGAGAAAACTGTTAGAAAAAAAAATATGTAAATTCTCCTGAATAAACTTTTCTAGAAATGTATTTAAGATTCCTCTTCTCTACTTTCAGCTATATCCAAGACATTTGTTCGGCAATCACCTCTCTATGTATCAGAACCATGTACAGCCAACAACTATGATTAGAAGAACTGAATTGGCCCGTACTTCTAGCAGAAGCCCTCTTGAGACTAGAGCTGGATTCTAGTGGGGTTAAACTGTCTCTTCTCTCAGAGATTCTCAAAACTGTATCATTCACTGTTTCAATCATTTACTGAAAGTTTAAACACCTTTATGTATCTTTTATTTTACTATCAATCTCATTGTCCTCTGTATTTCTTTTCCTCTTAATAAAATCCACCATTTTTCAGCTTCCTAACAGTCCTTTCTCCTATCTTCTGTAATTCTATACTTGATGTGAACATTTCCTGTTTCCTGCTTCACATACGAAGTCATTGCTTCCCCTGAAGCCCTTTTAGGTAAAGGCTGTGTCGTCTCTCACATCCTACCTACTTCTGTTCCTCCCACCCAGTGCCATTTCAAAATAAAAATGGGAAAAAATCCAAACAAAACAACTTTCTTCTTTGAGCTTATATCATACAATTAAAATTTTAATTTCCTTCCTCATTGCTTTTACTTGTTGAATTTCAAATCATTCTTTCTAGTTTAATGAAGATATTGAAAACAAGAGAGCAATCTTTTCCTTTGTTACAACTTGTTAATAAATTAAAACTTGTCCTCTATGATGTTTCCAAGAGTTTTGGTAGCCGATGTGATGGATACTGAACTAGGAATTTAAGTTCTGCACCCCTTTCAGGAATTCTTTAAGAGATGCCCCATCTTGTAATATATAGGATGAGGTTGAAACCTTTTTATATTATATAAAGGAGTGAAGCTCTTACAGTGACTTGGATTCGATTAATACATAAAATGGTATGGTGTGTTGAACCAAGTGTTCTAAAAAAAAAAAGAAAGAAAGAAACCTTCAGATTTGACATTCTGTGATGGAATGAGTTTTCAAAATAATCCAAACTTAGGTTCCATTTTAATTGGACAGAAACTTTATTGAGAATGTACCTTCAGAAGTACAGAAACATTATTAGGCAGTATGGTATTGGGCTCACCTTGCACATGGTGGGATATAACTACGGAGGTCTGGTTGCCTGGACTAACAAGGTTTTTTGAAAATGTATACACTTTCAGGTTAAAGCTTTAGAAAGCTTTTAGGAACATTTTAGCTATTTCTTTACGACATTTTGAAAACTGCTTTTATCCTTCTTGGATCAAGATGGTTTATAAACAATAAAAATTTAATAAGGACTACATTATAGCATTTTATAGATAGAAAATTGAAACATAAAGCAGTTAAACTATATATTTATCTCAAATCATTGAATAAGAGAAAATATAAGGAGAAAAAGAGGATTTAGGTTTTCTAGTTTCTGAGAACACATTCTAATTCTACAGCCACTCTCTCTTCATAGTGATATTGTAGTTATTATTCTTTTCTCACATTTGTGATTTTCTGTGACAGTGTTATCCTGATAAAACCGTCACACAAAAAACACTGCATTACATTTTCGGGTCATTATATAATGTAGTCATTTTATCCTCCTAGTATTTAATGAACATAAAACCTCTCCTTCAATTTCTATTTTATTTTTTATCTCTATTTTGGGAGATAAATATATTCAAACACATACACAAACAGAGACTTGCACATATATGTGCATTCATGTGTATATTTGTGTGTCTTTAGTTACATTTGTATATTTTTACATATTATTTGTAGTTACATAAACATACCTTAATGTTATAAATATATATTTATATACATTGTACATCTGTATTTATATGCACCTATTAAACAAACAGAAACATCCTCAAAATGTAAGTGCATAGATCAGTAATTTATCACAGAATGAATGCACACAGCTACCGATAAACAAAAAGAACGTTGGTGGTATCTCAAAAACCCCTCACATATACCCCTGCTCTCAAACTGTCACTCCATTCTTCCCTCCAAAGGCCTGCATGATTTTTTTTCACAAGAGAAACACTAATTTGTACATTTCCAAAGTACAAAGAGGATATATTTATCCTTCACCATATGACCACATAACACAGACTCATTGAATTTTATGTTGTTTGGAAATGATGCATGGGAAGATGGGAAAATAGCTTTTGTTATTCTGTTCACCAACTGAACATTAAAGCATTGGGGTGATGACAGAACTGATGTCAGCCTGCCCTGGAGTGGCCTGTCACTCAGGCTGTAAATCAGCGTCCCAGAGTCCTTGGCTTTCACTGGCACTCATATGTCTCTCCCCACTCTGACCTAGAAGAGCCTCATTTCCTTTGTACTGTCACAGTTCCAGGGCAGGAGGGGAGAAGATTTCCAACCCTAATTACTTGTTTGCAACATTTATGCCCAAATTAAAAACAGGCAGCCTGGCTGACTAAAGAGTTCCCATTTTCTTTTCAAGTTTTGATAGAAAATATGTCCTAAAGGGAAAATACGCAGAGAAAAAGGATTAAAAAACAAAATCATTTAATGACGAAAACTGCCTTTCCCATTATTTGGACAGGTGGCACTCAGAATAGATCAGATCTCCAACTACCAGTGAGTAACCACCAATCCTTCCACAGGGTGACAGAGAAGCTATGCAGAAAACTTTTTATTCTTGAATCAAGGTAAACAGTTTTAGAACACACTAGAAGGTGTTTACTTGTATACTCATCATGAAGAAATATGTTATGAGGAATCCTGTTCAGACAATTATGGGAATAAGACTTTCAATGGCTCAAATTGAGAGAATTTCAGATTTTCATAAATCAATACCCAACATAATTCTAATTGACACTATTAACAATAAAGGAGATATCACATATGACATGAGGAGCAACTTTTTAGAAGAGACAGTTATGTTCCTAGGTACAAAGTTCAAATCCCAGATTAAAATTAAATGAGCAGGTGTCATTTAGGGCAGAAATTCCTAATTTTATAGCATAATGCCAAGGGAAATTTGGTTTATTATGCTATGTTTTAATCAGTTCTGTCAAGCAGCATATAAATACAATAAGTTACAAGTCAAAAAGCACAGATTTTGTTTGATGAGTAACTAATTTTATCCAGGTTACTAATGGCTAGTAAACAAGGACTTTTTAGGGAAATAATATTTTTCATGAAGTACTTTGAGTTAAGGGTTAATTTCTGGCTATGATTGATGAAATCCTGCCTGAGAAAATAATCTCAGAGTCCTGTTTCTTTAGAAATTACCAAATAAAGATAACTGTAGAATATGCTATTTTTCTTGCTCTCTGAGAAACCTTCAAGCTGTGGTGCTTCTGGTCTATGCGAGCTCTGAGCTGCCATCCAGACCTTGAGCTCACATGCCTAAATCTGTACCTCTGTGTCATAGTGACCCACACTCACTCTGCCACTCATTTGCAGCAACTGTACATTCCCCATGTAGGTGAATGCACACTGTGTGACACTAGTGTTTGCAGAAATGGGTAGAGATCAGATAACCTCATTAACAATATGTTTAGAAGTCTGCAGCTTTGTACAGCAGTACACTGTAGGACAAGGCTAATTTTGTTGAGGCCATTGCCAATACTTGATGCAAAATAGGAGAAGCTGTTGCTAATTGGTGAGTGTTGCATAATACAGAGGGAGGGATGGTAAACCAATGACATCAGTTCCCCATCCTGATTCCCCACAATTATCTGTTTTAATTTTTCCTTGTATGCCACTGATTTATTTAGAAAAGAAAAATATCAGGGAAATTTTTCTCCTAGATAAGGTATTTTTATGTGTTGTGGCTCAGATCCTTTCCTAACACTTTGCTGTTTTTGTAAACATGCAAAATGTTGACTCAATAGATGAAAAGTGAATTGTGTTAAGACATATTCTTACTTTTATTTTTATTGCCTGTGCATGTGATTTTTTATTGAGTTGTCTAGTATACCTTTTTGTTTACATTTAACCAACGTTTGTATTCTATAAACATATCATCTGATGGCCCAATGTAGCTATTTTTAAGGATGAGGTTTGAAATGAAAAGTTTCCAGGCTTGCATCAAAGGAAAATTCTGATAAGGTTAAAGATAAGGGAGACAAGCCATCTTGTGGATTCTTTCACTGCATCAGTGAAACATGGGGTATAGATGAAGGTTATTTATACGATGAATGTCACCTATTAATAGTAATAGTCTTTAAATAAGTTGATAGCTTAACCTGTTTTCTTCTATTGTGAATCATTTGTGGCAAATTCAAATTCAGCAATGGTTCCAGCAAAATTGAAAAGACATCTGCACAATTATGTGATAAAAGTTAAGGATTATATTAAAAGGTATAGTACCACTTAGAAACAAATGGAGCAAAGCTTTCATTTTTATTTTTTTTAAAGAACATTTAATAAAATGTGCAGGGCACAAGATTTTTAGTAGCACATCTTATTCAGAAAAGGAAAACTCACAATATTGGCAAGAAACTAATAATGTCAACATGACAAATTATAGTGAAAAAAATTCTCGAACAGGATGTAAAAAATAAATAGAACAGGATCCCCTCTGTAAGAGTATAGTAAATTAATATACAACCAATCTCTGTATCTATGGGTTCTAAGCTTATGGATTCAACCAACCACAGATAGAAAATATTTTTTTCAAATTGCCCTTGTACATATACAGACATTTTTCTTGTCATTATTCCCTAAACAATATAGGGTAACAACTGTTTACATAGGGCTTATCTTGTGTTGGGTGTTTTAAGTAATCTAGAAATTATTATGATATATGGAAAAATGTGCATAGGTTATATGCAAATACTACATGACTTGTGCATCCTCGAATTTTGATATTCACTGCAGGTCCTGGAACCAATCCCCCACAGATACTGAGGGACAACTGTATTGATGACATGTCACATAATGCCAAAGCCCTTTCATATAAAAACTCAAAAACCACAGTTTCTGTATTCAGTTATGATTAGTCAACATATTTTAATGATATGTAGTATGTCAAAACAATGTTAAGATTGATAAAGGGTGGTAAAATTGAAGAAAACATTTTCTGCTACAAAGAGCTGCCTAAAATAAGCAAAGGCCATGATCTACTTAATGTTTTTTACTTCTACCCACAATTCTGAACTCTCAGAGAGCCTGCGCCTGCCATCTATTCTTACTGCACTCCATTAGTAATTGGTTCAATGGCAATTTTTCCTCTCATGTAAGAAGGGAAGGGCTTTGTTTTCACAACACACTGCCTTCTTCACAGAAAAGTGGTCATGTCAAAATCTCTTAGAAATGACATTTAAAAAATTATGGATGATGCCACAGAAATGGTCAATGTTATTAAACAAAGGTCATTTCATCTGAGATTTAAGGAAAAAAAATGAGGCAACCGAGGCAAAGAGCACATAAATCTCCTGGTACATTCCAAAATCTGGTGGTTTCACAGAGTAGGAGTTTTTAACAGGGTGTTTGAGTTGAAAAGTAAATTAAACATGGTCAGATCCAGTGCAGAAAATCAGGATACATCTGAACCCAGCAATGTTATCAATCAGCTGGATATAATTGACATCTATAGACTACTTCATTCAACAACAGCAGAATACACATTGCTTGCAAGCTCCCATGGAACATTCATCAAGATGGGCCATATTCTGGGCCATAAAACATACCTTATCAAATTTAAAATAATAGAAACCACACAATGTCTGCTTTCAGACCTCTACAGAGTTAACTGGTAATGAATAACAGAAAGACAATGTAAAAATCATAAAATACATGGAGATTAAGCAACACACTTCCAAACAATAAGGGTCAAGGAAGAAATATCAAAAGAAATTTTAAAAGATTTTGAACTAAGTAAAATTGATAATATGACTTATCAAAATTTGTAGAATGCAGCAAAAGCAGTGCAATGCTTAAAGGGAAATTTGTGACACTGAATGCAGATATTAAAAAAAAAAAAGCAAAATCTGGCTAGGTATGGAGGCTCATGCTTGTAATCCCAGCACTTTGGGAGGCTGAAGTGGGCAGATCACCTAATGTCAGGAGTTTGAGACCAGCCTGACCAACATGGTGAAATGCTGTCTCTACTAAAAATACAAAAAATAGCTAGTGTGGTGGCAGACGACTGTAATTCCAGCTACTTGGGAGGCTGAGGCAGGAGAATCACTTGAACCCGGGAGGTGGAGGTTGCTGTGAGCCGAGATCGTGCCACTGCACTCCATCCTGGGACACAAAGCAAGACTCCATCTAAAAAAAAAAAAAAAAAAAAGAAGAAAAATACCTAAAATGAATCATGTAAATATTCACCTTATAAAACTAGGAAAAGAAGAGCAAACTAAATCCAAGGTGAACAGAAAAAAAGAAGTAATACAAATTAGAGAATAAATCAATGAAATTGAAAGAAGGAAATCAATAAATAAAGTTAACAAAACCAAAAATTGTTTCTTTGATCAATAAACAACATAAGTTTCTAGCCAAGCTAACTAAGACACAAAAGCACAAATTACTAATATCAGAAATAACAGAAGGGGCATCACTACATATTACATGAAAAGTGAAAGTATCATAAAGGAATAACATTAACAACTTTATGGTCACAAGTTTGATAACTAAAATGACATGGACAAATTCCTGGAAAGATACAGTCTGCAAAATCTCATACTAGAAGAAATAAATGATGTAAATAGATCTACATTATCAAAAAAAAAATTGAATCCAGAATGAATAACCTTCCAAAACAGAAAATATTAGACCCAAATAGGTTCACTGGTGAATTATACCAAATATTTATGGTAGAAATTATATCAATTCTCTACAATAATTTTCAGAAAACAGAAACACAAGGAATACTTTTTCATTTATTTTATGAGGACAGAATGTCCCTAACACCATAACCAGACAAAAAAATTAGAAGAAAACTATAAACTAGTATCTCTCATGAACATAGATGCAAAAAATCCTCAAAAAAAATTTAGCAAATCAATTCCAACAATGTATACAAAAAATTATTCACCAAAATCAATTAGTGTTCATCCCAGGTAGGTAAGGCTTATTCAACATTCAAAAAGAATTCATGTAATTCATCACATCAGCAGACTAAAGAAGAAAAATCATATTCTCCTGTAAATAGATGCGTAAAAAGTATTTGACAAAATTCAACACCCATTCATAATTTTTAAAGAAATCTCAAGAAACTAGAAATAGACAAGAGCTTCCTCTACGTGATAAAGAATATTTTTTAAAAACCTACAGCCAACATATTTAATGGTGAGAAACTAGAAACTTTTTCACCAAGGCCAGGAACAAGGTAAGAATGTTCCCTCTTACCACTCCCTTTCAACATTATACTGGCAGTCCTAGCTAATGGCAATAAAACAAGAAAAGGAAGTAAATAGTATATAGACTTAGAAGGAAGAAATAATCTTTTTAGCAGATAATATGATTGCCTATGTCAAAAATTTGAAAAAATGACAAAAAATCTTCTGGAACTAGTAAGTGGCTATAACAAGGATGCACAATATGTAAGTTTCCTTTATAAAAATAAGTCACTTTTCTACATACCAGCAATGAATAAGTGAAACTGGACATTAAAAACACATACAAAACTCTGTTGAGAAAAATAAAAGAACTAAGTAAATGAAAAACTATTCCATACTCATAGATAGGAAGACTCAATATTGTCATGATGTCCCTACTTCCCAATTTAATCTACAAGTTCAGTACAATCCCAGTCAAAATCGCCACATTTTGTGAATATTAAAAAACTAATTCTGAAGTTTATATGTACAGGCAAAAGATCCAGCATGATCAACACAATATTAAAGAATTTGTGTGAGAGAACTGACACTAACTGATATTAAGAATTACTAGAAAGATACTATAATCAAGACTGGGGCATTGTTGAAAGAACAGATAAATATATTAATTAAATAGAATATAGAACCCATAGACCCACATGAATATCATCAACTAATCTTTGACAAATAAGAACAAGTGATATGGAGAAAAGATAGTCCTTTTAACATATTGAACTGGAAAAATTTAGACATTCATGTGCAAAAAAAAAAAAAAAAATCTAAACACAGATCTTAAACCCTTCACAAAATTTAACTTAAAAAGGATCACAGACCTTTATTCATAATTTCTGAAAGCTAGAGGCAGCCAAGATTTCCTTCAGTAGGTAAGCTAATAAATCAACTGTGATACGTCAAGACAATGGAATATTATTCAGTGATTTTTAAATGAGCTATCAAGTCATAAAAAAGACATGAAGGAAACTTAAATGCATATTACTAAGTGAAGGAAGCCAATCTGAAAAGCCTATGTACTGCATGATTCCAACGATATGACACTCTGGAAAAGGCAAAACTGTGTCAACAATAAAAAGATTAGTGGTTGCCAGGACTTGGAGGTTTGGAATTATGAATATGCAGAGCACAGAGGATTTTTAAGACATTGAAAATACTCTCAATTTTACTATAATGGTGAATACACGTCTTTTTACATTTGTCGAAACTCATCAAATGTAGAACACTACAGGTAAATCCTAATGTAAACTATGGACTTCAGGTGATAATGATATGTCAACATAGGCTCATCCACTGTAATGCATGTACCACTCTGGTAGGGGTTGTTGATAATGGAGGAGGCTATGCATGTGTGAGGAAAACGGATATATGGAGTATCTCTTTACCCTCCTCTCAATTTTGCTGTGAATCTAAAACTACTCTTTAAAAGAATATTTTAAGTGAATTAAAATAGTACCTTCAAAATATGGGATGCCAGATTTTGAACAAAATATCTCTGAAGGCCAATTACTTAGCAGGCTTTTTTTTTTTAATAACATGAGCCAATTGAACAAGTTTTTGCAAGCCCCTGCAGATAACGTTTTGACTTCACTTAACAAATTTGTTAGCTTCAAAACAAAATAGAATCTTCAGGGAAAAAACTGCAGCAAAAGCAAATCTTAAAGACTTCCACAGCTTCCTGGGGTTGAAAGTGGGAAAGATATCAGCAACTCTACACTCATACAAAAAAAAAAAAAAAAAAAAAAAAAAAAAAAACCAGGAAAAACTAAAAAACGAATCTAACTGGTGGTTTCCCTCTCTTTCATCATAAATGTATGGCTAGGAGAGGGATTATTTCTCTTAATCTTCTGCTGATACTGACTTTGAGGCAAGAGAAAGCCCTTTATGAGGTGCAGCTAATCATGTATTCAAGATAAGATTTATTGATTGTTACCCTAGATGAATTCTAGATATCTGTGAAAGAAGAATTTCTTGCCATTTGTAAGAAAACAGTGGACATTTTTGCTGTGGTTTTCAACCTCTTTCATGTAAGAGGAGCAGTTTGCCTACTTATAAAAATCAAGAGCAAGAAAAGAAAAATCGCATTTCAGTAGAAAATGAAATCCATGTGTAGTTGTGCTATGTTTGATTCATAATCGAATGAAATAAACTGATTAGTAACTATGTACAGGTTTCATGTGAGAGAGTAACATATTTTTAGTTTGAGTTTCAAAAACAGTTTTATATGCATGTGTAAGCCAAACAGACCATTTAATATATATATATGTTAATATCATACAATTATTAAAATATTTAATATTATTAACACCAAGGTACATATTTGAATCTGATCATGTTACTCACAAAGATATTATTTTTACAAAGTGTTATGTGAAATTTTGACTTTCGCCACAATTAACTCATCTGTATTTGCTTACTATTTAGTAGTATTACTATTTGTACTTTGTCAATAAATTTTAATGCAATAAATTATTTTAAATCTAATGGGTGTAATTGTAAAAACTAAAATTCCATTTTGGCTTAAGCCAGTTATTTAACAAATTTATTTGTCTTATGGATTTTCAACTTTTATTAAAATGGAAAGATTTCATGAAAGTAAGCTAAGTCTCTAATAAGCATAAAACAAAAACTGAAAGAATTTTGAAATTGACTATTCAACAAAGATAACTGTGGACTTCAGTACCTCATTCTAAATAACTGAAACACCAAAAATAGATATAGAAATAGCACCCATCTTTATAGAGCACTCTAGGCAATAAGCGGGATTTATATTCTACTGAAGCACAAATTGAACATTCTACTTGGATAGGCTACATATTATGCCATAAATAAATTGCAATACATAGAGTAATAAAATCAAGCAAAGAATATTTTTCAACCACAACGGAATTAAATTTGAAATCAATAACAGAAGGAAATTTTGGAAGTTTGTGAATGTGTGGATATTAATAACACACTCCTAAATAAACAGTACAAAACAGAAGAAATAATAAGATAAATTAAAAATACTTTAAGATGACTTAAAACTAAATTACAGCATGCTAAAAATATAAGATACAACTAAACCAGTGTTTAGATAGAAATCTGTAGTTTTAAACACTTACATTTGAAGAGAAGGTAGATCTTAACTTCCACCATATGATACTGGAAAAGAAAGAAAAGCAAACTAAACTCAAAGCAAGTTAAATAGAGGATATACTAAGGACAAGAGAAGAAATAAATAATATAGATAATATAAATAATAATATACTTTTTAAAAAAAATGGTTCTTTTAAAGATCAACAAAACTGATAAAACTAATTAGACTGGCCAAGATTTAAAAAGAGAAAACCTGAACCATTAAATCAGAAACAAAAGACAGAAACATCACTAATTATCTTAAAGTAATAATAACATATTAGTAACATGTTACTATGAACAACTATTTGCCAACAAATTAGATGATTCTGATGAAAAGGTAAAATTTACAGAAGGATACAAATAATCTAAACAGACTCAAGAAGAAATAGGAAATCTAAATACATCTATATAGCAAATAAAGAGATTAAGCTATTATGTATTTAACAGCAAAGAAAATTCCAGGACCAGAGAACTTCACTGTTGAATTCCATAAAACACACAAGACTAATGAATACCAATCCTTCCAAAACTCTTCCTAAAAATAGAAAAGGAGGCAACATATCACAAGTCAACTTACTGAAACCAATATAATTCAAATTCCAAAGACAAAGACATCACAAGAAAACAAAATATAGATTAATTTCTTATAAGATGCAAAAATCTTCAATAAATTACTAGCAAACTGAATTCAGCAACACATAAAAACACCATGATCATGTGGGTTTGATCTCAGGAATGCGAGATAGCTCAACATATGAAAATCAATCAATGTAATATACCACCTTTATAGAAGCAAAGGGCAAAAACCACCTGATTATTTCAAGAGACACAGTATTTTACAAAATTCAATGCCCTTTCATGATCAAAACAACAACATTCAGCAAGTTAGGAGATGAAGGGAACTTCTTCAACTTATAAAAAAAGAAATATGGGAAAAGCTACATCTAACATCATAATTAGTGGTAAAAGAGTGAATACTTGTCACAAAAGATCAGAAACAGAACAGGCATATTTGCTTACACCACTGCTATTAAACTTTTTAACTGGAGATTCTTATCACAGCAATTGAGTAAGAAAATGAAATAAAGGCATTCATTATCTTGTATACAGAAAATCCTAAGGAATCCAGAAAAATAATTACTGGAGCAAATAAACCCATTTGCCAAAGTTGCCTGATAGGCATTCAATATATTTTAAAAAGTCGTATTTTATACACTTGCAATGAAGCATCAAAAAATAAAATTAAAAACACAATTTCATTTATAATGCATTAAAAGAATAAAAGACTCAGGGATAGAAATAAACGAAAAGACACCCTATGTTCTTGGATTAAAGACAACATTTTTAAGATGAAAACATTCCACAAATTGATCAACAGATTCAAGGCAGACATGTCAAAATTCCAACTGCCTTTTTTGAAGAAATTGATCAGTTCATTTTAAAAGTCATATGGAAATGCAAGAACTCAGCAGAGCCAAAACAGTCTTGAAAGGCAGAAGAATAAATTGGAGAATTCAAACTTCCCCAATTCGTAACATACTTCAAAGCTAGAGTTAACTAAGCATAAAGAATATATAAAGCACAAGTGAAAAAGAAAGAAACTAGATAATTTAGATAAACTGAACTTCGTGAAACTTAAAACCCTTTCTGTGTGAAAGGACAATATCAATACAGTGAAAAGACAACCCACAGAATGGGAAAAAATACTGCAAATCATATATCTGATAAGAAACTTGTATTGAAATGTATAAATGATTGTTGCAACTTGGCAATAAAAAGACGATTAACCCAATTTTAAAATGCTCAGAGAACCTGAATTGACATTTCTCCAAAAGAAATATGCAAATGGTCAATAAACATAAGAAAGATGCCCAAAATATTAGTTGATATAGTTTGGATGTTTGTCCCCTCTAATCAGGTTTAAACGTAATCCACAATGGTGGTGGTAGGGTTTGGTGGGAGGTATTTTTACACTGAAATCAGCTTTTTTTTTCTTTTTAATCCACTTTTCATGAGCTTGAAAAGGTGTCGGTTTCTTTAACGTTTTCTAATATGATTCATTTTTGGTGATACATTAAATATTCTACCTGGTTAGCAACATGACATAATCAGAATAGATTACTTTTTAATATTTTGAATAAAATACATAATACAAAAAAGAATGTATAAGATATGTTGAGTATAAAGAAACATAATGAAAACATTCACATGCCCACCCTGTTTTTTTTTTCATTAACATAATCTTCAGAGTTCCTCACATTCTTCCAAATCCTCTATTTCCTCTGCAATTTTTGCAGTATGTTTTCAATTTTTTGCATAGTGTTTACATCATTGTTTCCTTCTGTAAACTCATAAAGATAATCTCCTGTTTTAACTTTTAAAGATTGAACAATTTTGTTTTATGTTTAAATGTTTATGATCTACATTAAAATCTCCAATTGCCCAAAATATTTTTTATGTGTCTTATGTATTATGGGACTTGACCTTACTTTTCCCTACCCAAATAACCATTGTTTCACTAACATTTATTGAAAATTCCAATTTTCCATTTATCTGCAATATCAGCTATTTTCTAAATCACTTCAGCATTCATAACCAGTCAATATGTTTATTTCCTCACCAGAACCATATTCCATAGTTATATTAATATAACTTTATAGAGTTTTTTCAATATCTGATAAAGCAAGTGTCCTGCTTACCCTTAGCTTATTGGGTCACATTCAATAATTGTATTGCCAATTCTTTGACATGTTGATTTCCTTTCTTTTGGATATATACCCAGCAGTGGGATTGCTGGGTCATACAGTAGTTCAAATTTTAGCTTTTTGAGAAACCCCCGTGCTGTTCTCCATAATAGCTAAACTAATTTATATTTCGACCAACAGTGAACAAGGGTTTCCCATTCTCCTTATCCTCATCAGTATCAATATTGCCTGTCTTTTGGACCTAAGCCATTTTAACTGGGGTGAGATCTTATCTTCTTATAGATTTGATTTGCATTTCTCTGATTAATGATGTACTGTTCATATGTTGGCAACTCACATGTCTTTTTTTGTATATCTGGCATTTCTCCCCATGTTATCCTTCCCCAACCCCTACCCCCCCATTATCCCTCCCCTAGACCCATCAACACACCCCAGTGTGTGATGCTCCCCTCCCTGTGTCCATGTGTTCTCATTGTTCAACACCCACCTTTGAGTGAGAATATGCAGTGTTTGATTTTCTGTTCTTGTGTCAATTTGCTGAGAATTGTGGTTTCCAGCTTCTTCCATGTCCCTATAAAGGACACAAACTCATCATTTTGTATGGCTGCATAGTATTCCATGGTGTATATGTGCCACATTTTCTTTGTCCAGTCTGTCATCTATGGGCATTTGGGTTGTTTCCAGTCTTTACTATTGTAAACAGTGCCACAATGAATATAAGTGTGCATGTGTCTTTATAATACAACAATTTATAATCCTTTGGGTATATACCCAGTAATGGGATTGCTGGGTCAAATGATATTTCTATTTCTAGATATTTGAGGAATCGCCACACTGTCTTCCACAATGGCTGAACTAATTTACACTCCCACCAACAGTGCAAAAGTGTTCCTATTTCTCCACATCCTCTCCAGCATCTGTTGTCTCCAGATATTTTAATGATCACCATTCTGGCAGGCGTTAGATGGTATCTCAATGTGGTTTTGATTTGCATTTCTCTAATGACCAGTGATGGTGAGAATTTTTTCATATGTTTGTTGGTCTCATATATGTCTTCTTTTGAAAAGTGTCTGTTTATATCCTTCATCCACTTTTGAATGGGTTTGTTTGTTTTCTTATAAATCTGTTACATTCTGGATATTAGCTCTTTGTCAGATGGGTAAATTGCAAAATTTTTTCCCATTCTGTTGGTTGCCAGTTCACTCTAATGATATGTGTTTTGCTGTGTAGAAGCTCTTAAGTTCAATTAGGTCCATTTGTCTATTTTGGCTTTTGTTGCCAATGCTTTCGGTGTTTTAATAATGAAGTCCCTGCCTATGCCTGTATTCTGAATGGCTTTTCCTGTTTTCTTCTAGAGTTTTTATGGTGTTAAGTCTTATGTTTAAGTCTTTAATCCATCTGGAGTTAATTTTAGTGTAAGGTGTAAGGAAGGGGTCCAGTTTCTGTTTTCTGCACATGGCTAGCCAGTTTTCCCAACACCATTTATTAAACAGAGAATCCTTTCCCCATTGCTTGTTTTTGTCAGGTTTGTCAAAGATCAGATCATTGTAGATGTGTGACATTGCTTCCAAGGCCTCTGTTCTGCTCCATTGGTCTGTATCTCTGTTTGGGTGCCAATGCTGTTTTGATTACTGTAGTATTGTAGTATAGTGTGAAGTCAGGTATGTTTGAACTCCAGCTTTGTTCTTTTTGCTTAGGATTGTCTTGGCTATTGGGGATCTCTTTTGGTCCCACATGAAGTTTAAGGTGGTTTTTTCCAGTTCTGTAAAGAGGCTTATTGGTAGCTTGATGGGATATCATTGAATCTATAACTCACTTTGGGCGGTATGGCCATTTTCACGATATTAACTCTTCCTAACCATGAGTACAGAATGTTTTTCCAGGTGTTTGTGTCCTCTCTTATTTCCTTGAGCAGTGCTTTGTAGTTCTACTTGAAGAGGCTCTTTACATCCTTTGTTAGTTGTATTCCTAGGTATTTTATGCTCTTTGTAGCAATTGTGAATGGCCGTTCGTTCTTGATTTGGCTCTCTGTTAGTCTGTTATTGGTGTATAGGAATGCTTGTGATTTCTGCACATTGATTTTGTATCCTGAGACTTTGCTGAAGTTGCTCAGCAGTTACAGGAGATTTTGGGCTGAGACGATGGGGTCTTCTAAATATACAATCATGTTGCCTGCAAATAGAGACAATTTAACTTCCTCCTTTCCTAATTGAATATGCTTTTTTTGTTTATTTTTCCTGATTGCTCTGGCTAGAACTTTCAATACTCTATTGAATAGGAGTGGTAAGAGAGGGTATCCTTGTCTTGTGCCAGATTTCAAAGGGAATGCTTCCAGTTTTTGCTCATTCAGCATGATATTGGTGGTGGGTTTGTCATAAATAGCTTTTATTATTTTGAGATACATTCCATCGATACCTAGTTGATTGAGTTTTTAGCATAAAGGGCTGTTGAATTTTGTCAAAGGCCTTCTCGGCATCCATTGAGATAATCATTTGGTTTTTGTCTTTGGTTCTGTTTATGTGATGGATTACATTTATAGACTTTCATATGTTGAACCAGCCTTGCATCCCTGGGATGAAGCCTACTTGATTATGATTGATAAGCTTTTTGATGTGCTGTTGCAATCGGTTTGCCAGTATTTTCTTCAAGATTTTTGCAGCTATATTCATCATGGATATTGGCCTGAAGTTTTCCTTTCTTGTTGAGTCTCTGCCTGGTTTTGGTATCAGGGTGATGCTGGTCTTATAGAATGATTTGGGAAGGATTCCCTCTTTTTTATTGTTTGGAATAGTTTCAGAAGGAGTAGCACCAGCTCCTCTTTGTATGTCTGGTAGAATTCGCCTTTGACCTCATCTGGACCTGGACTTTTTTTGGTTGGTATGCTATTAATTCCTGCCTCAACTTCAGCCCTTGTTATTGGTCTATTCAGGGTTTCAACTTCTTCCTGGTTTAAGCTTGGGAGGGAGCAAGTGTCAAGGTATTTATCCATTCTTCCGGGTTTAATGTTTTATGTGCATAGAGTTGTCTGTAGTAGTCGCTGATGGTAGTTTGTATTTCTGTGGAATGGGGGGTGATAACCCCTTTATCGTTTTATTGAAT
Organism: Sapajus apella; assembly: GCF_009761245.1. NCBI lineage: Eukaryota > Metazoa > Chordata > Mammalia > Primates > Cebidae > Sapajus > Sapajus apella. Next base: position 10,273,275 of record NW_022436941.1, on the reverse strand, counting down.
CTGTTTGATTATTCTCTCTTTTCTTTTTTATTAATCTGACTAGTGGTCTTTCTATTTTGTTGATCTTTTAAAAAAACTAGCTCCTGGATTTATTGATTTTTTGATGGGTTTTTTGTGTCTCTATCTCCTTCAGGTCTGCTCTGATCTTAGTTATTTTTGTCCATTTTTAAATCAGATTATCTGATATTTTCCTATTGAGTTTTCTGAACTCCTTATATGTTCTGGCTATCAATCCATTGTCAGATGAATAGTTTGCAAATATTTTCTCCCAGTCTGTTGGTTGTCATTTCACTTTGTTAATTGTTTCCTTTACTGTGCAGAGGCTTTTTAAATTGATGTGAGCCCATTTATCTATTTTTACTTTGGTTAACTAAGCTTTTGAGGTGTTATTCAAGAAATCTTTCCCTGACAATTTCCTGAAGAGTTTCTCCAATGTTTTCTTTTAGTAATTTTGTAGTTTCAGGGGTTAGATTTAAGTAGTTAATCGATTTTGATTTGATTTTTGTGTACAGCCAGAGATAAAGGTCAAGTTTTATTCTACTGTATATAGATATCCAGTTTATGCAACACCATTTATTAAACAAACTCTCCATTCCACAGTATATGTTTTTGGCAGCTTTGTTGAAAATAAATTCTTTGTAGATGTTTGGATTTATTTTTGGGTTCTCTATTCTCTTCCATTAGTTTATGGGTCTGTTATTATGACAGTACCATAGAGTTTTGATTACTTTAGCTCTGCAGTATATAATTTGAAATCTAGTAATGTGATTCCTTCAGTTTTGCTATTTTGTTCAAGATGGTTTTCACTATTCTGGGTCCTTTGTGGCTCCATATAAATTTTGGAATTATTTGTCCTATTTCTTTGAAGAATATCATTGATATTTTGATAGGAATTGCACCGATTCTTTAGATTGCTTGTGTACTATGGACATTTTAACAATATTGTTTCTTCCAATTTGTGAACAGAGAATATCATTCCATTTTTGTTTGTGTTTGTCTTCTTCAATTTCTTTCATCAATGTTTTATAGTTTTCATTGTAGAGGTCTTTCATTTACTTGGTTAAGTTTATTCCTTGGTATTTTATTTGCAACTCTCAGAAATGGTATTACTTTCTTGATTTCTTTTTTAGATTGTTCACTGTTGGCATATATTATAGAAATGCTCTGAATGCCTGGAGATCTTCCTGGCTGTGAAGCAGAGAAAGACCACTTGCACTCCTTCTGGACAAAATTGTAGAGGGCCTCATGTTGCTAGTCCATGTGAATGGGTGCTTCACATGCCTGGAGATCTGTCTGGGTGTGAACTGGAGAGGACTCCACTGCACCATGATCTATGCACAGGAAGGGTGATGGCTTACACTACTGAGTTGCGTGAGGGAGTGCTCCAAATGCCTGGAAATCTGCCTGGGTGTGGAGTGAAGGGATCATCACTGCACCACAATGTATGTCCAGCAAGAGTGGGACAGCTCAGGTTCCTGTTCCAGGAACACATGCAGATTAGTTCCAGGTCACCAAGCTGGCCCTTGCTACAAGTCTCATTGCTCAAGAGAAACTGCAGTGATAGCAGCACTCCTCCTGGCCCAGGGCTCACTGGAGGAGAGTACGGTTCCAGTGCCTACTGCTGAGGTGCTTTCCACAATTCTGGCTGTGCAGGACTCTGCTCCAGAGCAAGTACTCCCATTTCTGGGCCAAGATCAAATGACTGCATGGCTATTCTTTGGCTGTGTTGCCAAAGAGTGACGGACCTTTTATGTTCCTTGGATTAATAATGATACACTGCTCTAAATCCTGGGTCTGGGAAAATGCCTGCACCTTTTCTTTGTGTCTTTTTTCTCTCAGGGCCTCCAAGCCTCTCACCATGTTATCTCCAGGCCTTGAGAAAAACAAAATGCTCTCCATAAGGCCTGGGTTGCTCCAGATCTCCACAGGGAAGGTGAGTCAGAGAGGAAGGCTCTCTGCCTCTCTCACATACTGGGGCTTCACTCATTTTTATCAGCCAGATGCTGTCATGAAGGTTGTTTGTCTATGTTCTGTTCCTTGGGATCTGGGGTGAATCCACAATTCTGGTGGATTCCCACTTTCCATCTTGAATTAAAGCTCAGAGAAGTGAACTTTGTGCACTATCTTGCTATTTCCAAGTGGCTGAAGCATGCTAAAAATCCTCTAATCAGCCATCTTATGGAAAAAAAAAAAAAGAAAGATACTCTCTTTCTTTCTTCCTTCCTTCTTATCATCCCTTATGGAAAAGTGATTTTCTCTGGTAGTTTTTTAATTTCTTACTTTTTATTTTTAGTGTATCTGTTTTATGTTTTTAAATTGAGATCACCACGAGGCTTGCAAATAACACAACCAATTATTTTAAGCTGATTACAATTTAATTCTGATAACAAAAAACAAACAGAAACTAAACAAAAAATATCTACACTTTAATTCTAAGCCCCCCTGCCACTTTTTGTCTTTTTGTTGTTTATACCTTTTTGCATTACCTCTTGAAAAGTGGCAATTATTATTCATAGGTTTGTCTTTTAGTCTTCTTACTCAAGATATAAGTGGTTTGCACACCACAGTTATGCATTAGAGTATTCTGTATTCGTCTGCGTATTTATTGTTAACAGTGAGTATTTATTGTTAATAGTATTTATTGTTATTTACTGTTAACAGTATTTGTTATTTATTGTTAACAGCATTTATTGTTATTGTTAACAGTATGTATTCATCTGTGTATTTTATTGTTAACAGTGAGTATTTATTGTTAACAGCATTTGTTGTTAACATAGATATTTGTATCTATCGATGATTTCTAATGCTTGTTAACATTTATTTCTTTCAGATTGAAGATATTCTTTTAGCATTTCTTGTAGAACAGGTCTGGTATTGACAACATCTGCAGCTTTTGTTTGTCTGGAAATTCTTTATTTCTCCTTCATGTTGGGAGGAATTTTTGCCAGGTATAATATTCTAGGATAACTTTTTTTTCCCTTCAGCACTTTGAAAATGTCATACCACTTCCTCCTGCCTATAAACCTCTTCTCTTTGTCGTCTTCTGCATTCTTTTTTAAAAGTTCTCCATTAATATCATAAAGTATATTCTTTAAAAAAAAATAATGGTTACTATTGGTTTAATCACCTAAAATCAATAATAACTTTATCTTTCTTTTGAAAATCTTAGAAAACTGTTATTACAGCACTCTTTGCCTATTTACATGCTATTTTATTACTGTTTATGTTTGTTCCAACTCATTTTTTATCTCTTAAGTTGTTTTACATTTTATCAATGTTTGTATATGTTTTTCAACATATTAACCACTTTATCAACTCTTCCTTTTATATTTCGTCTCAGATAATTTTCTACTGGAACATAATTTTTGTGCCTGAAAATGTCTTTTTCACACTTACAATATCATAAGATATTTTTGTTGGATATAGAAGTCTGTATGGACAACTACTCCTCTCAGCATGTTGAAGGTGACATTCCACTGACATTTAGCTTCCAACTGATGTTTTAAAATGAATTCATTCTTCATCTATAGCTACATTTTATACCTTATCTTTGCATTAGAAATTTGGCAGTTTTATTTTTAATGACTTTATTTTTATTTTGCATTTTTATAATAGGCTTCTTGATTCTGTAGTTTCAAAAATATTCTTAGCTGTTGGCTTCTCAAATATTGCCTCTACTTCATTTTCTCTCTCTTCTCTTTCTAAAACTCCTACTATGGTATTGGGCAACCGACCGTCCATAACCACTGACAAAAATTGCCTCCTCGAAGGAAATAATCACAATCCTCTGAGCTCTTTTACAAACTAGACCGCATCCTTAGGAGTCCAATTTTAATAAGAATTCTGCCAGAATCCCTTATCCTTGACAACTGATCACTCTCGATATCTGACCAAATTCCTCGTACCCCACCATCTCCAAGGTCTGATCACTCTGGCTTGCCTTAAGCAAGTATCATGCTAGATAGGTTTAGCAGAATCCACCCCCACCCCACCGCCTTAGCCTGATGTTTCCGTTTAGTAATTTTTCATTCACTGACAACTCCTTCCTGCTTACATTTGCACACTCTGCTCCTTGGGTATTAATTCTCACTTTCCTTTGTTGTACTGACAGTTGAGACCAATCTTTTTGCCCTACTGAAAAGCCCCATTTCAGTAGTTTCCATAATAATGATAGTCCTGAATAAAGCCCACCATGCCATTTTAACAAGTATCAGAATAATTTTTTCTTTCACACCACCTATGTAGTGTGAATTTTGGTAGAAATATATGTGAGAAGCAGCTTGTAGTTATGAATTCTGAGAGGTCTTTTTTTTTTTCCCCCTCCTACATTCAGTGCCAGAGTTTGAGACAAGAAATTTTCTTTAAGGGTAAAATTTACATTTAGACTGTATGTGTAGCCCTTAGATGTATCATCATCTACTAGACACCTCAAATTTAGTAGGCCCTGAGCTTGACTTTCTAATCCCTGAATTCTAAAATGCTTCAAAATTAAAGCTCGATTTCAATCTATTTGGTAAATGTTCTTACTGAAATAAAAATCAGCTTTCATATTACATTTACCTTTATCTGCATCTTATTATTGCTTGCTTTTTTGAAAGCTCTTGGATTCGTATAAAATGATCATAAAATAAAAGTTTGTTAGCATTTTTAGTTGCATACAGTTGTTAGATCTGTTCAGAGGATATGCTCCCATGCTGTTGCCAGGGCATTCATAGTAAGATTGTAATTTGGTAAAAGAAAATTGTCTCATTGCTCACATCTTTGACATAGAAAGCATTTGAAATATCACATATGTTAATCTGTGTAAGTGATGCCTTATATTTTCACATTGTTCTCACAATATACAGACCTGATGTCAGTTTGTCTTTGGTCTTGCATTTCAAATTCTATTTTGTTTTTATCAGTGTTCTGGATACTTTACTAATCATCAACTCCATGTAAATATTTACTAGTTGTAAGATCTTAGGAAGTTACTTAACTTTATGCCTTGTTTTATTCATAAGAAAATAATCATAATGCCATATGAGCCACAGAGTTATTCAGAGAATTAAATGAATTAATATGGTTAAAGTATTCGGAATAATGCCTGGCACACAGAAACACTAAATAAATATATATTATTATTTTTTAAAAAGAGCATTTAAACTCCCAACTTTTAAACCTTGAAGTATAAAAAGAAGGAAATAAATGTAAACTAATAACTTAAAGAATGTTTTTGCCTCCCTGTAGATTCATTATTCATGACTTCTCTTCCCAATAACAAATACAATCAAAAGTTAACTCTTGAAAACTATCTTATATTTGTTTTTCAACTCTTTCCTGGTAATTAACATAAAGAAATGACATGTTTTGGTATTAGAGATGTTATTGGTAATTATTTCATTATTCAACTTCCAAATGTGGGGATTGCTTTCAGAACACCCATAAGAAATTACCATCAAAACTTCAAATTTGCTGTAATACTTGAAGTAATGGGAATAACACCGCTTTTAAGGCAGCCTGTTTGTTGTTGCTGGAAAGCTATAAGTTATGAAATTCTATTTCATAATGTATCCAAAATTACTCTCCCTCAAACTTCTGTGCATTGTATTTTGTTCTGCACCCTAAATAATGTATTACAAAATGAATACATTTATTTGTAGAGGAAGTACAAAATGCAAATGTACTTCCTCTACAAATAAATGAATCAAATATTTTTTTCAGCATCTAACAGAGTTCCTCAGGAAAAATAGGCATTAAAATGTTAGGCTCTTTTCTTTAACCTTCTTTTTTTTTTTGCTTACTCTACTTTAAGTTCTGGGGTACATGTGCAGATTTTGCAGGATTGTTGCATAGGTACACACATGCCATGGTGGTTTGCTGTTTTTTTTAATAATATCATTTCACTTATTCCTCTCCCCTTGTCCTTCTCTCCTTCCTTTCATCCCTCTCTTTTTCTTCCTTCTTTCCTATTCCTGTTACAACCCTTAGAAAATATATACCACGTCTTCAAGTTTTTCTTTCCTCACAACTTCCCTCAAGCCTTCCATTTATGATGTGGTTTCACAACTTTTCATCACTCTGATCATTTCTTTTATCATTTCAATTTTCTAATTGTATCTTAAAATGTAGCACAAAGTCCTAAATAAAGCACTAATCCAATTTTCCACATTGTTCTAACTATCATACTGCCAACACTATATACCTTTACTGAGCCTTTATGTACCAAATCCAGGTTGGTTTACAATGAACTTGAGGTCCTTCCAAATTCATAGGAGTTTTCTACATTAACTGCTTTTAATTAAGGATTCCAACATTCAGTAATTGCAACTGCGCAATCACATATTATTCTAATATCAGGATTTTATATTTATTTTTATTAGATTGTATCTTAGACTTTCTGTAATTTATTAGACTTTCTGTAGTTATATGTATCTTAAACTTGTCTATAATTAGAGACTGTCGAGATGTTTTTTATCTTGATTCGACATCTTAGTTTTTTTTCATGTTACAAGATATGCCAGCAGAAAATTTGAAAAATCTGTTTTTCAATTTTGTCCAAGTTATTGAGCAGGTTTTTCACATATTCTTTTACCATTCTCCCAATACTAATCTATTATGACTCTCCAATCTTTGTTACTATGTGAATGATTACTTTTCATGACTTGATTAAATGAATTTATCAAATGTCAGACAAAATTTACACACGTTTTTCATCTGATCTGCCAATCTGGAACCTACTTTTACAAAACAAATATTTTTAATTTTTCATGGCATTCTAAGTCAATTCATCCTCATTCCTAGAAAACGTATCTTTATTTAAAGTTCATAATCCATCTGCACAAAAATCTTTTTCTGGAATTTGCCTAAGTGTACTTTAAATGTATTTAACAGTAGTATATGAAATCTTCCTCTTCCGTGTCTGAAAATCTGGGACAACATGTGCTAGTGTTTAGATATCTGGCAGATGTTTTATAACCAATGGATTCCTCAAACTTACTAAAAATGCTTGTGTTAATATATATTTTCTTGATACTCCTGTGTAACTAACTTAAATTATCTGAATACAGGTGCTTTGAACTCATTTACAAAGGTACACTATCTCACTGTTTATATGGTATCTAATGTTCTAATCATTCTAAAATATTTGTAATATCTGTTCTATTCCTTCCAATTTGACGCTAATTATACTTATATGGGGAAGATAGAAGCAAATACAGCTTGCACAGTATTCCTTTTTCCCTTCTCTACCTTCACCAACTTTATAAAACATTGAGCTTGTCCCTTCTATTTTATTTACTTCATTCATATACTGTAAATCATCTTTTGTTTGATTAGTTTTTTTTTTTATATGTTACAAAATATTTTCACCATTGGACTAATGAATTTTAGCCTCAAACATTGAATGTTAGCCTCTAACACTGGTGATGCTCTTTATTGATGTGACTTCTGTTTCCTAATTTTAAATCTTAGATTATCAGCAATTTTCTCATTGGGGCAATTTTTTTTTTAAATTGTTAGATTTTTCTCCTCATCTGTGTTTTATAAAACTTTATTTTAAGACTTTCCCATCTTGGACCACAGCATAGTTTTTAGAGTGTTTTGTTATGAGAAAAAAATATAACTTTTCTCATATTAAAAAATCTGATTTCCTAACATATAAATAGGAATGAAAATATTGTACCTATATGATAGGTACAATTAGATACAGGTACCTATATCTGACTGTGTTAATTACTCAATTAACTTTATGGTTACAATTATCAACATTCTATGTTTATTTTCTCAAACTTTCTATTACTTTTACATCATTAGCCATTTCTCCTTTAATTCCAGAAATAAGTCCAGATTAACAATAACCCTTGCTTGTTTCTCTAATTTCTAAAAATCAATTTTGGTTAAAGATTACCATTAGATGTCCAGATACTTGGTAATTTTTAGTCACTGTTTTGTTTTGCGGTTGTAATTGTCCATATTCTGTAAGTGTATAGAATATCTGCAGCCTATTTATTTCCCCAGCATTATTACTTCTTTCTTCTAGGTGTAAACTTGCCTGTAGGCTGTCAGCCCCTTCCCTTACTCTTCCCAGCAAGTTCTTGAATTGTTGCACACATAAATTAAATTATGTTTAACCTCTACTGCCAATTTATTTTCATTTTACATATTCAATCCATAAACAGTGCTGCAGAAGTCTCAAGTATACTCATAAAAACTTAAATTTTGTTATTTTAAAATCAATCTTATTCCATCCTGTACAATCTATGCAATGAGGTACAAACATATCTATGACATAGGTATTGTAAGTATGTATCTATGCCATATATATGACATATAAGCATACATAACTATTGTCCTGTTCATCGTCTTTAGTTTCTCCCTGATCATACTAAATTTTTTTCTACAATTTTTTCATTCCTATTTACAACAGAACCTTATGCTATATAGTATATGGTTGTCCAGTATAAGTCAGGATTATGTTCTTCTCTTGGCTTCATATTTCACTTTAATGCTTTGATTAGTTCAATATATTGCCTGACAAATGTGGATATTCATTTTCCAAAGAACACCTTGACTCTTGACTGTAGACTGCCACTCAATATTCGAGTCATCATCTGTGAAATAATATTTTCTACAATGTCAAGTATATATTATTTAAGTTATTAATTTAACACATATGTAATAATTTCTGGGGATAGAGTGATGTCAATACTAACATGGTTTCTATCCTTATGGTGCACGCACTACTAATAGGGAGACAGTAAATAACTAATCACATACAGTAATTATGGAATGTGACTAGAGCTATAAGGAAATACACAAGAAGACATTACAAGGAGTAATGGAAAAAGAAGAGTTTATATAAGACATGGATATAACTTCAAAAAATAGACCTCAAGTAGAATAAAATATTTTAATAAAATTATTGTTCTTGGCTCACTCTGTTTCCTTTACACTATTTAAAAAAGACTAGGGATTCATCATGTCAGCCCCCAAACTACTTAACCTGATAAGCAACTTCAGCGAAGTCTCAGGATACAAAATCAGTGCACAAAAACCACAAACATTCCTATATACCAGCAATACACAAGCAGAGAGCCAAATCATGAGTGGATGCCAATTCACAATTGCTAAAATAGAACAAAATACCTAGGAATACAAATTACTAGGGACAAGAAGGACCTCTTCAAAGAGAACTACAAATCATTGTTCATGGAAATAAGAGAGGACAAAAACAATGGAAAAACATTCCATGCCCATGGATAGGAAGAATCAACATCATAAAAATGTCCATATTGCCCAAAGTAATTTCTAGATTTAATGCTATTCCCATCAAGCTACCATTGACTTTCTTCACAGAATTAGAAAAAAACTACTTTAAATTTCATATGGAACTGAAAAAGAGCCCATATAGCCAAGACAATCCTAAGCAAAAAGAACAAAGCTGGAGGCATCATGCTACCTGACTTCAAACTATACTACAAGGCTACAGTAAAAAAATAGCATGAAACTAGTACCAAAACAGATATATAGACAAATAGAACAGAACACAAACCTCAGAAATAACACTACACATGTACAATCATCTGATCTTCAGCAAACCTGACAAAAACAAACAATGGGGAAAGGAATCTCTATTTAATATATGGCGCTGGACAAACTGGCTAGTCACATGCAGAAAACTGGAACTGGACCCCTTCCTTGCACCTTATACAAAAGCTAACTCAAGATATATAAACGACTTAGATGTAAAACCTAAAACCATAAAAACCCTATGAGGAACCCTCTAGGCAACACCAGGCAGAACATAAACATGGGCAAAGACTTCATAACTAAAACACCAAAAGCAATGGCAACAAAAGCCAAAATTGACAAATGGGATCTAATCAAACTAAAGAACTTCTGCACACCAAAAGAAACTATCATCAGAGTGAACAGGCAACCTGAAGAATGTGAAAATACTTTTTCAAGCTACATATCTGATAAAGGTCTAATATCCAGAATCTACAAAGAACTTAAATAAATTTACAAGAAAAAAAACAACCCCATCAAAGAGTGTGCAAAAGATATAAACAAACAATTCTCAAAAGAAGAAATTTATGCAGCCAACAAACATGAAAAAAAGAACATCATCATTGGTCGTTGGATAAATGCAAATCAATAACCACAATGAGATACCATATCACTCCACCTAGAATGGTGATTATTAAAAAGTCAGGAAACAACAGAGGCTGGAGAGGATGTGAAGAAATAAGAACGCTTTTACACTGTTGGTGGGAGTGTAAATTAATTCAGTCATTGTGGAAGACAGTGTGGTGATTCCTCAAGGATCTAGAACTAGAAATACCATTTGACCCAGCAGTCCCATTACTGGGTACATACCCAAAGGATTATAAATGATTTTGTTATAAAGACACATGCACGCATAAGTTTATTGCAGTACTATTTACAATAGTAAAGACTTGGAACCAACCCAAATACCCATCACTGACAGACTGGATTAAGAAAATGTGGCACATATGCCCCATGGAATACTATGCAGCCATTACCAGAGAATGAGTTAATGTCCTTTGCAGCAACATGGATGAAGCTTCTTTTTAATTCCTTTAGACTCTTTTTGTAAAATTTCTTCCATATTGTCTAGAAAAACTTATCATGTTTTTTAAAAAGTAAAGGGTAGATAGGCATTTTTCAAGATCAATAATTATACTCACAGTGTTTAGTAGTTCTCCTCACAGTCTAGGGTAGGAGGCTCATAAATAAACATCTACCCTGATGCTTCCATGCATTAAACCCTCCAGAGGACAACCAGTTAAGTGATTGCACCAGGACTAAAATTAAGTTTTAGAATTGCAAGTCAAGTGATCTTTCCAATATACAACACAATAAGCTAGAAATTTGGTAAGTTGCTGCATTGTCAGAGTTCATACTGAAGCTTGATGTTTCCACAAACTCAGTTTCATTAATTTATAGGCAAATTGATTAAGTACAATGGTGATTTCCAAACTTTATAAGTTTTATGCAATGTAGAAAGAGTTTCAGGAAAACAAAAAAATGGTGTAATATGTAACAATTAAAATAATTAACCAAACATTTGGTAAAGGTTCTAAAATTATTATGTTTCAACAAATTATTATGTCAATGTATAATTTTCAGTAACTGATATAATCATAAATTAAAAGGCTTAATGATTTCTCTCAATGTCAATGCTTTTATATTTCACATTTCTTACAGCATTTGTTAAATATCTTTGGAGATGGATGAGTAACATGGAATTATGCACTTCAAACATAAAACCTGATATGGTTTGGCTGGGTTTCCACACAAAATCTCATCTTGAATTGTAATCCCCATAAGCCCTACAGTCCCCAACTATCAAGGGCAGGACCAAGAGTGGAGGTAATTGGATCATAGGGGTGGTTTTCCCCATGTTGTTCTCATCACAGTGAGTGAGTCTCACAAGACTTTATGGTTTTATAAGAATCTGACATTTCCACTTCTTGCACCTCTCCTTCCTTTCGCCCTGTGAAAACATTCCTGCTTCTCCTGTGCTTTCCGCCATTATTGTATGTTTCCTGAGGCCTTCCCAGCAATGTGGAACTGTTATCCAATTAAATCTCTTCCCTTTATAAACTACCCAGTCTCGGGCGTTTTTTCATACCAGTGTGAAAAGGGAGTAATACAAAGCCACAGTGATTTTTTTCCCAATCTATCAGTTTTATACCCCTATATCTGTAATAAAAGTTGAAATTAAAAAAAAAATAATGGACATAAATATTAGGAAAACATTCTTTCAATATTAAACTATTTTATATTTTACCATGGAAATATAAAGTTCTATTGATAATGAGAAAATCATTTGTCTCCTATAATAAGCCCTAAGTAAATTCACTCTTTTACTGCTTTGGAAGTTTTGCATAAAATCTTGATAGCTATGATATGATTTTGCTCTGATATGTATTATTTTATCAGGTTATGTTTCCAGATTATTTTGGTGGAATTTTAGTCATAACTTTCAGTAAAATAATAAAGTGGGTTATCTACTATTGATAGATTAATAATAGAAAGTTACAAAGTTTAATGTTTCTCACTATGAAAGAAAATATAAACTTAACTCATTAAATTGTTTGTGAAAATTACTTGTGAACTAATTTGCCAAAGGCTTTCCCATCTTTTCAGAAAATCAGGTATTATGACAGGTAAATATATGCCTGCAGAAAACTTGATTTATTATTTTACATGCTATTATCTTTTCAAATTCCCCCCATTTTAGAATAGCAAAACAGCATATAAAAGGGACTAGTGTTCAGCTTAGTGGCATGTCAGGATGCTTACTGGAAAAGACAGAATGACAGGGGCACAATATGCAATTAAGTTTTCTAGAGCCCTGTATTAGTCCGTATTTATGCTTCTGATAAAGATATACCCAACACTGGGAATAGGTTTAATTAAACTTACAGTTCTATATGGCTGGGGAGACCTCAGTTCATGGCATGAAGTGAAAGGAACTTTTTGCATGGCAGTTGCAAGAGAAAATGAGGAAGAAGCACAAGTGGAAACCCCTGATAAACCCATCATATCTCGAGAGACTTATTCACTATCACAAGAATAGCATGGGAAAGACTGGGCCCCACGAGTCAATTACCTCACTTAGGTCACTCCCACAACACGTGAGAATTTTGGGAGATACAATTCAAATTAAGATTTGGGTAGAGACACAGCCAAACCATATCATTCCACCCCTGGCACCTCCCAAATCTCATGTCCTCACATTTTAAAACCAATTATGTCTTTCAAACGTCTCCCAAAGTCTTAACTCATTTCAGCATTAACCCAAAAGTCTACAGTCCAAAGTCTCACCTGAGACAAGGCAAGTCCCTCTGGCCTATGAGCCTGTAAAATCAAAAGCAACCTAGTTACATCCTAGATACAATGAGGGTACAGTATTGGGTAAATATAGCCATTTCAAATAGAAGAATTTAGCCAAAACAAAAGGGTTACAGGGCTCACGCTAGTCCAAAATAAAACAGGGCAGTCAAATTTTAAAGCATTTAAATGATCTCCTTTCACTCCAGGTCACACTGATACAAGAGGTGAATTCCAATGGTCTTGGGCAGCTCCACCCCTGTGGCTTTGCAGGACAGAGCATCCCTCCCAGCTCTTTTTACAGGCTGCCATTGAGTGTCTGCAGCTTTTCCAGGTGCACAGTGCAAGCTTTTGATGGATCTACCGTTCTGGGATATGAAGGACGGTGGCCCCCTTCTCACAGCTCGACTAGGTAGTGCCCTAGTAGGGACTCCGTGTGGGGGCTTTAACCCCACATTTCCCTTCTGCACTGCCCTAGCAGAGGTTCTCCATGAGGGACCCACCTCTGCAGCAAACTTTTGCTTGGGCATCTAGGCATTTCTATATACCTTCTGAAATCTAGGCAGAGGTTCCCAAACCTCAATTCTTGACTTCTGTGCACCCACAAGCTCAACACTAAGTGGAAGCTGCCAAGGCTTGGGCCTTCCACCCTCTGAAGCCACAGCCCAAGCTGTATGTTGGTCCCTTTCAGCCATGGCTGTAGTGGGTGGAACACAAGGCACCAAAGTCCCTAGGCTGCACACAGCACAGTGACCCTGGGTCTGGCCCATGAAACTACTTTTTCCTTCTGGGCCTACTGGCCTGTAATGAGAGGGGCTTCTTTGAAACTCTCTGACATGGCCTGGACACATTTTCCTCATGGCCTTGGGGATTAACATTAGGCTCCTTGCTACTTATGCAAACTTTTGCAGCCAGCTTGAATTACTTCAACTTCTTGAAAAGAAAATGGATTTTTCTTTTCTATCACATTGTCATGCTGCAAAATTTCCAAACTTTGATGTTCTGCTTCCCTCATAAAACTGAATGCCAAGTTTTATGTACAGTACCCAAGCCACATCTTGAATGCTTTGCTTCTTAGAAATTTCCTCCACCAAATACCCTAAATCATCTTTCTCAAGCTTAAAATTCCACAAATCCATACAGCAGGGGCAAAATGCCACCACTCTCTTTGTTGAAATGTAACAAGAGTCACCTTTACTCCAGTTCCCAACAAATTCCTCATCTCCATGTGAAACCACCTCAGCCTGGACATTACTGTTCATATCACTGTCAGCATTTTGGGCAAAGCCATTAAACAAGTTTCTAGGAAGTTCCAAACTTTGTCATATTTTCTCTCTTCTTCTGATCCCTTCAAACTGTTCCAATCTCTGTGTGTTACCTACCCAGTTCTAAAGTCCCTTCCACATTTTTAGGTATCTTCTCGGCAACACCCCAATCCCAGTACAAATTTACTATATTATTCCATTTTCACACTGCTGATAAAGACATACCCAAGACTGGGAAGAAAAAGAGGTTTAATGGACTTACAGTTCCACATGGTTTGGGAGGCCTCAAAATCATGGCAGAAGGCAAAAGGAAATTCTTGCATGGCAGCAGCAAGTGAAAATGAGGAATAAGCACAAGTGGAAACCCCACAAACCCATCAGATCTTGTGAGACTTATTCGCTATCAGGAGAATAGCATGGGAAAGACTGGCCCCCACGATTCAATTACCTCCCCCCCCACCGTGTTCCTCCCACAACATGTGGGAATTCTGGGAAATGTAATTCAAGTTGAGATTTGGGTAGAGAAATAGTCAAACCATATCAAGACCACTATTTGAAAGTATGCAAGGATAGCTTGTATAAACTCTCAGACTTCTTTTTCTTGATCCACTTTATTCAGATAAGTTCTACAAAAAGAATATGATTTATATAGGTCAAAAAGGTAAAAAGCATTAGAAATCATCACACTAGTAAGTACACTGAAATATAAGGTTTCTTCCTGAGTACTGATAACTTTTTTCAATATTGAAACAAATGCTAGTAAACAATTACATGCTTTCTTAGTCTGCTTTCGTGCTGCTAATAGAGACATGCCCAAGACCAGGAAATTTATACAGGAAAGAGATTTAATGGACTCACAGTTCCACATGGCTGGGGAGGCCTCACAATAATGGCAGAAGGCAAGGAGGAGCAAGTCATATCTTATAAGGATGGTGGCAGGCAAAGAGAGATCTTGTGTAGGGAACCTTCCCCTTATAAAACCATCAGAGCTCATGAGATGTATTCACTAGTGTGAGGACAGCATGGGAGATACCTGTTCCCATCATTCAATTACCTCCCACAAAGTCTGTCCCACAACACATAGGAATTGTAGGAGCTACAATTCAAGATGAAATTTGGGTGGGAACACAGCCAAACCACATCACATTTATATTAATCGTTATAATTTTTATGATTTATAATTACATAGCTAATGTTGCATGCCCCTTATGGATAATTAGAAAATATACTATAGGCAAAATTTAAAAAATTAAATCACACTTAATATTACCAACTAATGATATCATTTTAGTGTAAATTTTCAATGGACTGAATGATTATATCCCCCTAAAATTCATAGTTTGAAATCTTAATCCCCAAGGTGACAGTGTGAGGAGGTGGGATCATTACAAGGTCTTAATAAAGTTATATTAGTGCCTTTATAAAAGAAACCATAGAGACATCCATAGCCCCTTCCACCATGTGAGGGTACAATGAGAAGATGCCATTTGTAAACCAGAAAACATGCCCTCAAGACAATGAATCTGCCTATGTTTTGATCTTGGACTTTCCATTCCCTAGAACTGTGAAAAATAAATTTATGTTGTTTATGATCTACACAGTTCATGGTACTTTATTATAGCAGCTTGAACAGACTATTTTTTTTTGAAATATAATTTAAAATTGTCACCACAAAGTGTTGTTTTCTTTAACCTAATTCTTAACCTCTTTCTTTCAGTAAAAATGTCTGCACTGTGTGAAAACATGCAAAAAAATTTAATGAAGGTAAGAAAATCGTGTTCCATGGATGATGACAGACTCTAAAGCATTTTTTAAGCCATAAAATTGTGACAACACTTACTAAAATGATATTTGATAATTACTCATCAGAAGCCTTCCAGAAACAGGAGCCAATCAAAAGTCCATCCATTTAGTTTATTCTCTAGTCAGATTTGATTCAATAAGGTTTTAGAAGACCTTTCCACTCAAGCCTGTAATCCCAGCACTTTGGGAGGCTGAGGTGGGCAGATCCTGTGACCAAGAGATCAAGATCATCCTGGACAAAATGGTGAAAACCCATCTCTACTAAAAATACAAAAATTAGCCAGGCATGGTGGCACATGCCTGTAGTCCCAGTTACTTGGGAGGTTGAGGTGGAAGAATCACTTGAACCTCGTAGGCGGAGGTTGCAGTGAGCTGAGATTGTACCACTGCGCTTCTTCAGCCTGGCGACAGAAAAAGACTCCGTCTCAAAAAAAAAAAAAAAAAAAAAAAAAAAAACCTTTCTGAAATTCATTGCTCTAAGTTTTTTTCTGCTTTAAACCCATAAAAATGATGAGGATGATGATAGTACTTTTACTAGGCAAAAAATGTAAACCATGGTTTATTTTACTTTTACAAAATAAATGCCTTCCTTTGTAGTATAATTGTCAGTATAGGGCTATTACTAAGCACTGAGATACAAAAAGTTTTGTGAGCAAGAAGTAAAAAAATCTGTGTGGTCTGCTAGTCAAATTACTCTTAAACATTCAATCAATTTCCTTAAATGTCAGAAAACTTGATGAGTTAGAGTTATCAGGATCACAAAATGAACACATCCATCTAATTGCAAATAAAATTTTAAAATAGAACCTTATCTTCACCTTATAAACCTCACGTCCCTTCCCTGTTACTAATAACCATATAATCCTTTCCGTTCTTCAATTATATTCTGACATCTGACACCAAAAATTAGTTCTGAACTTTATGTCAATGGAATCTAACAACATGTATTTTTATTACTTCTTTCTCTTATATAGTATGTGAGAGCTTCATCCTAACTGATCTACATAGCAGTAGCCTATTCAATTTCATTGTTGAGTAGCATTCCCTTATATAAATATACAATTTACATATTCATTCCAGTATGAATATTATGAATATGCTGCTGTAAATATTCTAGTATATGTCATTTGACCCACACATGCACTCATTCTTTTGAGTAATTAAGAATGAAATTGTTGAATCATAGGTTATGTTATATGCTCAAATTAATTTCCAAAGTAGTTGTACTAACTTATACCCCCAACAGCAGTACAAGAACATTTTAGTTGCTTGACATATTTACCAAGATTTCTGTCAGTATTTTAAATTTATTTTTAAAAATACATTGTCAGTATTTTTAAATTTTGGTAATAATCATGGGTATATTTCATTTGAATTTTAATTATTATTTCCTGATAACTATCAGAGTTGAGAATGCTCTCATGTTTGTTGGCCATTTTGCTGTTTTTGTAAAGTGTCTCTTCAAATATTTTTTCTGTTTTTCTATTGGGGGTGTTGATCTTTTTACGCATTGATCTGGAAAAACAGATTATTGTGGATTGTATGTTTTTCAAATATCTTCTCCCATTACACACTTGACTTTTCACTGGTTTAATGGTGGCTCTTTATGAACAGATTTTCCTAACTTTAATGTAGTCCAGTTACTCAGTCATGACTTTTGTATGTTTTATACTTTGTATGTTTAAGAGGTTTTCAGTCATCCCCAAATCAAGAAGATTTTTGTATATGTTGTATTTTAGGTGTATTATTATTCCTTTTTTATATTTAGATGTAAAATTTTCCTGAAATTAAATTTTGTATATAGTTTAAATAATGGCTAATATCATACTTTTTTCTTTTTGGATGTCCAGTTTATCCAGGCTTTTTTTTTTTAAAGAATTTACTTGATCCATTGCTTGCAGTACCATACTTATCATAAATCTAATGTTCACAAATGTGTTAGTTTATCATTAGAATATATTCCATTCTACTGGACAATCTGACCATCCTTATAGAAACATCAAAATATTTTTAAATAATGTGGTTTTTCAATAAAACTTGCTACCCAGTGGCATGCATCTCTAATTTTGTTCTCCTTTAGGAACATACTTACTATCCTTAGCTCTTTATATTTCCATATAAACTTTAGAATTTGTATGTTAGTTTTCACCAAAAGACTGCTAGAATTGTGAATGAGATTGCATTAAATTTATAGATCAATTCTGAGAGAATTTTTTACCATATTGAATCTTTCTTTTTTTTTTTTCCATTTATTTATTTTATTGCATTTTAGGTTTTGGGGTACATGTGAAGAACATGCAAAATTGTTGCATAGGAACACACGTGGCAGTGTGATTTGCTGCCTTCCTCCCCATCACCTACATCTGGCATTTCTCCCCTTGCTATCTCTCCCCAGCTTCCCACCCCCCACCGTCCCTCCCCTATTTCCCCCCAACTGACCCCAGTGTGTAGTGCTCCCCTCCCTCTGTCCATGTGTTCTCATTGTTCAACACCCGCCTATGAGTGAGAACATGCGGTGTTTGATCTTCTGCTCTTCTGTCAGTTTGCTGAGAATGATGGTTTCCAGGTTCGTCTATGTCCCTACAAAGGACACAAACTCATCGGTTTTGATGGCTGCATAATATTCCATGGTGTATATGTGCCACATTTTCCCTATTCAGTCTATCGTCGATGGGCATTTGGGTTGGTTCCAGGTCTTTGCTATTGTAAACAGTGCTGCAATGAACATTCGTGTACACGTGTCCTTATAGTAGAACGATTTGTAATCCTTTGGATATATACCCAGTAATGGGATTGCTGGGTCAAATGGAATTTCTATTTCTATGTCCTTGAGGAATCGCCACACTGTCTTCCACAATGGTTGAACTAATTTACACTCCCACCAACAGTGCAAAAGTGTCCTATTTCTCCACATCCTCTCCAGCATCTGTTGTCTCCAGATTTTTTAATGATCGCCATTCTAACCGGCGTGAGATGGTATCTCAATGTAGTTTTGATTTGCATTTCTCTGATGACCAGTGATGATGAGCATTTTTTCATATGTTTGTTGGCCTCATGTATGTCTTCTTTTGTAAAGTGTCTGTTCATATCCTTTGCCCACTATTGAATGGGCTTGTTAGTTTTTTTCTTGTAAATCTGTTTTTGTTCTTTGTAAATTCTGGATATCAGCCCTTTGTCAGATGGGTAAACTGCAAAAATTTTTTCCCAATCTGTTGGTTGCCGATTCACTCTAATGATTGTTTCTTTTGCTGTGCAGAAGCTGTGGAGTTTGATTAGGTCCCATTTGTCTATTTCGGCTTTTGTTGTCAATGCTTTTGGTGTTTTGGTCATGAAGTCTTTGCCTACACCTACGTCCTGAATGGTTTTGCCTAGATTTTCTTCCAGGGTTTTTATGGTGTTAGGTCTTATGTTTAAGTCTTTAATCCATCCTAGAAGACCCCATCGTCTCAGCCCCAAACCTCCTGAAACTGATAAGCAAGTTCAGCAAAGTCTCAGGATACAAAATCAATGTGCAAAAATCACATGCATTCCTATACACCAATAACAGACTTAAAGAGAGCCAAATCAAGAACAAACTTCCGTTCACAATTGCCACAAAGAGAATAAAATACCTAGGAATACAACTAACAAGGAATGTAAAGGACCTCTTCAAGGAGAACTACAAGCCACTGCTCAACGAAATAAGAGAGGACACAAACAGATGGAGAAACATTCCATGTTCATGGTTAGGAAGAATCAATATCGTGAAAATGGCCATACTGCCCAAAGTAATTTACAGATTCAGTGCTATCCCCATCAAGCTACCAATGACCTTCTTCGCAGAACTGGAAAAAACCACCTTAAACTTCATATGGAACCAAAAGAGAGCCCGCATAGCCAAGTCTATTCTAAGCAAAAAGAACAAAGAGGGGGGCATCACACTACCAGACTTCAAACTATACTACAAGGCTACAGTAATCAAAACAGCATGGTACTGGTACCAAAACAGAGATATAGACCAATGGAACAGAACAGAGGTCTCGGAGGCAACACAACATATCTACAACCATCTGATCTTTGACAAACCAGACAAAAACAAGCAATGGGGAGAGGATTCCCTGTTCAATAAATGGTGTTGGGAAAGCTGGCTAGCCATGTGCAGAAAGCAGAAACTGGACCCCTTCCTGAATCTTTCATTTCATGAGGAAGGTAGTCTGTCAGCAAAGCCCAAAAATGTCATCTGGACTAATTTCTGGGAAATCACCCATTTCTCCACTGTGCATTAAAAATTATTCCATCACAGACATTGAAAATACGGTCAGGATTCAAAATATTAAATGCTAAAACTGAGCATATTAGGCCTCTGTTCAATATAATTGCGTTTTTAAGAAAACTTACAAGGGCAAACATCAAGTTACAAAATCTGTCATTTCAGTGGGTTAAAGGCTAAGAGAGTTTCAGATTTGTAATAACACAGTAATTTTCCCTGTTTTAGTTTTAAATGTGAAAGGTATTTGTATAGTTCAAAATGTTGAACTATAAAAAGCAAACATCACTATTAGGTAATCGGTTCTCTGATTACACAAAGCCTTTGCTCAGGAATTGTGGACTAAATTTTTCTAACACCATAAGCAATATAGTGTTAGCATAGTGTCTCTTATCAACTCTGTTATCCATTGAAATGATAAACAAAGACAAAGTCATTGGGACAAAGCAACTTTGTTTCAAATGCAACATTTTCTTAACATATTGTTACCCTTTGATCTTGAAGTGTTATTTCATGCATATATTCAACAAATATTTACTGACTACTTATACCAATTCTAGCAACATGTCATATAATAAAAACATGGTTACCAGTTTGGCTGGGAATATAAAATTTACATACATGAACTTTATATACATGAAAAAACCACAAATCATTGTTTTATTTGTTTAGGTCACCTCACATTGATCTCCTGCTTTGTTATTATTTAGGCTGCTTTAACAACTGCCATGGAAGTATGTTGTTAATCATTCTTACCTCTATACTTGTACACAATGCCTCTCATTTCTATTCCCCCAACCAAAAAAAAAAACAACACACTATCTCATCTGAAATACTGTTCAACCAATCCACTTATAAGCATCCTCTTTGCTGAGCTTCATTTCCCCATATCCATATACCAGAATGAGCTCATTATATTTACACGTAGCCTTGTCTACGTTATGTAAGTTCTATGTGGGTGCATAAGAAAACTCTACAAACTAGAAACACAGAATTGAATATGAATACTTTTTATCCTCTCATTCCAATACTACCACTCTAATGGTTTTCACCTTCACCATTACTTCTTTTTATTACTATTTCATGTATGCATACAGAAACTGGTACGAAAACTAGAGAAAGTCCTGACACCATGTTTTTTTAGCTTCTGGTTCTCATTCCTTCCAGCATTCAAACTGCATTTTCATTCATGGACACTGGGAGACACATTTCAATCTTTGACATTGACTAGCTAAGGATGATTGCTGTTATTTAAAATTAAATAATTCTACTTACTCCGTGATCCAAATAT
Source organism: Sapajus apella (assembly GCF_009761245.1). Lineage (NCBI taxonomy): Eukaryota > Metazoa > Chordata > Mammalia > Primates > Cebidae > Sapajus > Sapajus apella. The sequence continues at coordinate 10,251,827 of NW_022436941.1, read as the reverse complement.
ATTGAACTATAGTTTTTCTTTATGACCACTGTTTTTATACAAATGCATTATAGCACTTATAAAAGAGTTGTGTTTTTCTTTGTTCATGAGTCTCTATCCAACATAACATTCTACTAAGTTTCCTGAGAAAAAGGATTAAGTCTGATTAATTTCTGTGGCTTCAGCATATGCCACAGAGTTCAATAAACACTTTTTAATTGATGAATGAGTGGGTAAATGTATACACACTCAATTCAAACTATTTTTACAGTAATCTTTCCTGATGTTTTTATAATGTTTTCAACTCCATTATTTAAATAGAGAATATTTATCATCTATTTTCCTCATCAAATAATATCTTGAAACATTTTTTCTTTTATTACAATTTCTCAACTCTTTATTTTCACTTCTGGGGCAAATACAAGTACAAAATAGTTCCATCATTCATAATGATTCAAAAAGTGTTATATACAGAGGAAATAAACATATGGCAGGTATCAAATAATTCTTAATTAGATAAAAATCACAGGACTGGAAACTATATAAGTATATAGTCATATTTTAGTTATGTTTTAATAACTAAATGGATGGATTCCATAAAGCACCTTGTGTAAGGAAACAGAGCTTATTCATAAGGTTGAGCTAAGATCGATAATCTACCAAACTTAACAATTATAATAAGCTGAATGAGGGCAAAATATAAGTTTTCTTATGATGTTATTTTTAATTAGTAGCTATGCTTTACACTTTAACTTGTGTTTCATGTCAGTTATACATTGCACTTAATTTTTGGCTTGCTAGATGATATGGTTTTGCTGTGTCCCCTCCCAAATCTCATCTTGAATTCCCACATATTGTGGGAGCAATTCAATGGGAGGTAATTAATCATGGAAGCAGGTCTTTCCCATGCTGTTCTCATGATAGTGAATAAGTCTCATGAGATCTGATGGTACTATAAGGGAAAGTTTCCCTGCACAAGCTCTCTCTCTCTCTCTCTCACTCTCTCTCTCTTTCTCTTTGCCTGCTGCAAGTCATGTAAGACGTGACTTGCTCCTCCTTGCCTTCTGCCATAATTGTGAGGCCTCCTCAGCTATGTGAAACCATAAATCCATTAAACCTCTCTTTCTTTTGTAAATTGTGCAGTCTCAGGTATGTCTTTATCAGCAGCCTGAATATGGACTAATACAATAGAAAACATCAAGTTAAGCTGGTCTTGTTCTGGAAAAGAAGGGAGAAGGTGAATATCCAACAATGAATTGTCTAAACTAACACAAAAGAAGAGAGCAAAAAGGAAGCAGAGCTTATAAAAGAAGGAATTTGATAACTAAAATATGTAAAAAATTAACAAATTAAAGCCAATAAATAATTCCTTCTTAAATGATTAAAAATTCCAGGTAATATGTTTATAAGTATTCCATGGAGATTTGGCAATTGTCAAGTATCACAGATTATTAATATTAGTTTGAGATAGGAGAGATTCAAAGGGCCCTGAGGTTGCTGTTTACAATAAGTTAAAATAAATTTCCTATATATTTTCCACAAGTTATATATTAGCATAGTCCTGCAGGTCAAAAATGAGAAAACATTAAGTCAGGCTTAAAAAAATCAAATTGCAAGCATGAACTGTTTTCAATAATAATTGAAAACACAATTTACAAAGTGTAACAATCCTTTGGGCTAGTGATGCTTGCTGCCAAATTATCTGTCGTTTTATGAATTTCATTTTTTTATTGGAAGAGCATTTTTATTGTTGATTTTTACATGGTAGAAGACAGATTTGTGGGTAAAGATTAATTTTAAAAAACTTGTTGGAAAGGGATAACTACTTAAAAGAATAAGCTATCCAATGTTTCATGTGGGCCTTATGAAAATCTTAAAATGCACATTTGGAAAATCAGGAATAAAAGGCTGGGGACAACCATGCTCAAAGGAATTTTATACTGAAATTTCCTGTGAGGGTCTTATGTTTTCCTTTGCACTCAATATTCTTCATGTATCTGGTATTTACAGCTGTGGGATCTGTGGGATATTATCAATGTTTGCTATTTGGCCCTTCTTCTGGTTGCCATAATGTCAGTTATACTATTAACTACTACTAAATGACCTTACATACCTCCAATAAGATATAAGAAAAATGAAATATTCTCTCATTTCTCACCTCATTGTCTTTCTCCATCAATGTCTGCTATGATGAAAATGGTTCTTCTGCTTTTCTTTTATCCAGCCTTCACAGTCATATAACCTGGTTCATCATGTTTTCTTAGGGCTCAACCCAGGATCTGGAACAGAGCACATTAATATAATAAATATTATGAATCATCAGGTTAAGATGATAAACTCAAGATTTAGATTAGATTGCATATGATAATTTCTTCCTTCAGTACAAATTCCTTTAAAATATAAGAAAAGGGAAGATCAACAAAAAGAAATAATATTTTATAAACTATTAGAGAAAAAAGAAAGAGTGCTGTCACAGGAACAGAAAATATGTAGATTACTGGAAAGATAGAAAATTAATAGATCATTTTCAGTTTTTGCAACATGACTGACTAAGCTAATGTGGAATCCCTTAAAATGAACTGGACCCCTATGTTTCACCATATAAAAAAATTAACTCAATGAATAAAGAATTAATATAAGACCTCAAGCTATAAAAATTACCAAAAAACATCTAGGTAATATCATGTTAAATTGGCCTTGGCAAAGAATTTGTGACTAAGTCCCCAAAAGCACTTAAATCAAAAACAAAAACTGACAAGCACGACCTACAATAAAGGACTTCTACAAAGCAAAAGAAATTATCAACAGAGTAAACAGGCAACCTAAGGAACAGGAGAAAATATTAGCAAACTATGCATTTGACAAAAGTCTAACGTCCAGAATCTATAAGAAATTTAGTTCAACAAGCAAAAAACATAGAACCCCAGATATGAACAGATAACTTCTCAAAAGAAGACATTTATGCAACCAACAAACATACGAAAAAAAGCTCATCATCATTGATCATTAGAGAAATGCAAATCAAAACCAAATTGAGATACCATCTCATGCCAGCTAGAATGGCGATCATTAACAAATCAGGAGACAACAGATGCTGGAGAGAATGTAGAGAAATAGGAACCCTTTTACACTGTTGGTGGGAGTGTAAATTAGTTCAACCATTGTGGAAGACAGTGTGGCAATTCCTCAAAGATCTAGAAATACCATTTGACTCAGCAATAGCATTACTAGGTATATATCCAAAGAATGTTATAAAACATTCTATTACAGAATGGGTATATTATTCTTTTATAGCATTCTATTATAGAATTTGGGTATATACCTAGCAATCCCATTACTAGGTATATACTCAAAGAATGTTATAAAACATTCTATTATAAAGAAACATGCACATATATGTTTATTGCAGCACTGTTTACAATAGCAAAGACTTGGAACCAACCCAAATGCCCATCAATAATAGACTGGATAAAGAAAATGTGGCACATATACACCATGGAATACTCTACAACCATAAAAAGGATGAGTTTATGTCCTTTGCAGGGACATGGATGAAGCTGAAAACCATCATTCTCAGCAAGCCAACACAAGAACAGAAAACCGAACACTGCATGTTCTCAAGAACACATGGACACAGGGAGGGGAACATCACAAACTGGGGCACGTTGTGCGGTGAGGGGGTGGGGGATTGGGGAGGGCTAACATTAGGAGAAATATCTAATGTAGATGATGGGATGATGATGCAGCAAACCACATGTATACCTATGTAACAAACCTGCACATCTGCACATGTACCTCAGAATTTAAAGTATAATTTAAAAAATGTTCTAAGGACATGAATAGACATTTCTCAAAAGAATACATAAATGCAGTCAACAAATACATGAAAAAATGTTACACATCATGAATTATTAAATAAATGCAAATTAGTACAACAATAATAACCATCTTACACCAGTCAGAATGGCTATTATTAAATCTCAAAACTTAACAGCTGTTGGGATGCTGCAGAGATAAAAGAATGCTTATACATTGCTGCTGGAAATGTAAGTTAGTTCAGACACAGTGGGAATCGGTTTGAAGATTTCGCAAATAATTTAAAACAGAACTACTATTTGGCCCAGAAATCCCCTTACTTGGTATATACTCCAAGGAAAATAAATCATTCTACCAAAAAGACACATGCACTCATGTATTCACTATAGCATTATTCATAATAGCAAAGATGTTGAATTAATTTAGACGCCTATCAATGGTGGACTAGATAAAGTAAATGTGGTATATATATATACCATGAAAGGCTACACAGCCATAAATAGAAAGAAATCATGTCCTATGCAGCAATATGGATGTAACTAGAGGTCATTATCCTAAATGAATTAAGGCATGAACAGAAAACAAAATACTGCATGTTCTCACTCATAAGTGAGAGTTAGACATTCAGTACACATGGTCATAAAGACAAGAACTGAAGAAACTGGTAACTACTGGAGAGGAGAGTATGAAAGGGAGACAAGGGTTGAAAAACTGCCTATTACTACCTATCAGGTATTATGCTCACTATTTGAGTGATAGGATCATTCATACTACAAACCTCAGTGATATGCAGTTTGCCCACAAATCTGTACGTCTACTCCCCGAAAATACAAGTTAAAATATATATAGTATATATATGTATAGACACAGTCATTAAAATAAATATAATATATATATTATTAAAATATTTATTAAAATAAAAAAATTAAAATGTTTATAAAATATATATATTTTATATGATTATATAAATACATGTTATAAAATATACGTAAATAAATATATATTAGATATTATATATAAAGAGAGACACAGTGGTTAAAATATTTATTTTTTGTTTTGTTTTGTTTTGTTTTTTTATTGCATTTTAGGTTTTGGGGTACATGTGAAGAACGTGCAAGACTGTTGCATAGGTACACACGTGGCAGTGTGATTTGCTGCCTTCCTCCCCTTCACCTATATCTGGCGTTTCTCCCCCTGCTATCCCCTCCAACTCCCCACACCCCGATGTCCCTCCCCTATTTCTCCCCCAACAGACCCCAGTGTGTAGTGCTCCCCTCCCTGGGTCCACGTGTTCTCATTGTTCAACACTCGCCTATGAGTGAGAACATGCGGTGTTTGATTTGCTGCTCTTGTGTCAGTTTGCTGAGAATGATGGTTTCTAAAAACTTATATATGTCCATAGCTCAGACAGCTCAGCTCAAAAAAAAAAAAAAAAAGGAAGGGGAATTGCCAAGTGCTAGGATAAAAGAAGAAACGGCTAACAAGAAAGAGTTCATCTTTTTGCCCTGATTGTCAAATCAATGCACAGAGATTTTTTAAAAATATTATGAAGCAATATGATACAATGATTGAAAATTCCCTATTATTCCTGGTCATCAGAAATGAATTCTTATGGCAATTCTGGAAATACTCTGTTTGATCCACTTCTTCCCTGCATTTGGTAACATTTCTATTTATTTAATCACATACCACAATGCATGATTTATAATTCCAGATATGTAAAATTTGAAAATAGACAAAACCTAAACTAATTACAAACACTAAAAACTGATTCTGAAACTAGCTCATGCAATATATACTTTTTTGCAACTTAGTTTTTGTCACTTAGTAACTCCTGGATTTCTTCTGTATCTGTTTCTATAGAACTAACTGATTATCTTAATGGTTATTTAATATTTATATAAACGATTAGGGATTAACTTTTCTTTTAATTTAAAATTCACAATGGATTTCATGTGCTATACTTTCACTGGCCAAATTAATGCTCTGAAAATTAATTCAGCAAAACATTTCTTATTTTTATATAATTACATTTACACTTTCAACTATCTCTTGTGACATATTCAAATGAGAAAACATCTTGGAAGACATATGTAAAAATTTAAATTTTATATACTTTAAATTTCTTTTTATATTAAACTTTTTATCAAAGTAAAATATAAATGCATAAGAGTACATAAATATTAATTGTTCAATGAGGTGAATGTTTTAAACTTTATTTTTATTTTTTATTTTATTGTACTTCAGGTTCTGGAGTACATATGCAGATCACACAGGAATGTTGCATAGGTACATTCTTGGCAAGGTGGTTTGCTGCCTTTCTCCCCATCACCTATATCTGGCATTTCTCCTCACGTTATCCCTACCAACCCTCCACACACCCTGCTGTCCCTCTTATAGTCCCTCCCAACAGACTCCAGTGTGTGATGCTCCCCTCTCTGTGTCCAGGTGTTCTCATTGTTCAACACCAATTTATGAGTGAGAACATGTGGCGCTTCATTTTCTGTTCTTGTGTCAGTTTGCTGAGAAAGATTGTTTCCAGATTCATCCATGTCCCTACAAAGGACACAAATTTATCAGTTTTTATGACTGCATAGTATTCCATGGTCTTTATGTGCCACATTTTCTTTGTCCAATCTATCATCAATGGGCATTTGGGTTGGTTCCAAGTCTTTGCTATTGTGAACAGTGCCGCAATGAACATACATGTGCATGTCTTTAAAACAGAATAATTTATAATCCTTGGGTATATAACCAGTAATGGGACTGATGGGTCAAAGGGAATTTCTATTTCTAGATCCTTGAGGAATTGCCCCACTGTCTTCCACAATGGCTGAACTAATTTACAATCCCACCAACTGTGTAAAAGCATTCCTATTTCTCCACATCCTCTCCAGCATCTGTTATCTCCAGATTTTTTAATGATTGCCATACTAACTTGCCTGAGATGGTATCTCAATGTGGTTTTGATTTTCATTTTTCTAATGACGAGTGATGATGAGCATTTTTTCATATATTTGTTGTCATCATATATGTCTTCTTTTGAAAAGTGTCTGTTCATATCCTTTGCCCACTTTTGGATGAGTTTGTTTTTTTCTTGCAAATCTGTTTTAGTTCTTTGTAAATTCTGCATATTAGCCCTTTGTCAGATGAGTAGATTGAAAAAATTTTTCCCCTTCTGTTGGTTGCCAGTTCACTTTTTGATTGTTTCTTTTGCAGTCCAGAAGCTCTAGAGTTTAATTAGATTCCGTGTGTCTATTTTGGCCTTTGTCGCCAATGCTTTTGGTGTTTTAGTCATGAAGTTTGCCTAGGTTTTCTTCTAGGGTTTTCATGGTGTCAGGTCTTATACTTAAATCTTTAATCCATCTGGAGTTAATTTTAGTGTAAGGTGTTAGGAAGGGGTCCAGTTTCTTTTTTCTCCACATTGCTAGCCAATTTTCCCAACAACATTTATTAAACAGGGTATCCTTTTCCCATTGCTTGTTTGTGTCAGGTTGTCAAAGATCAGATTGTTGTAGATGTGTAGCGTTGCTTCTGAGGCATCTGTTCTGTTCCATTGGTCTATGTCTCTGTTTTGGTACCAGTCCCATGCTGTTTTGATTACTCTAGCCTAGTGGTATAGTTTGAAGTCAGGCAGTGTGATGTCTCCATCTTTATTCTTTTTCCTTAGGATTGTCTTGGCTATGTGGGCTCTCTTTTGGTTCCATAAGAAGTTTAAAGTGTTTTTTCCCCCATTTCTCTGAAGAAGGTCATTGGTAGCTTGATGGGGATAACCCTGAATCTATAAATTACTTTGGGCAGTATGGCCATTTTCATGACATTGATTCTTCCTAACCATGAGCATGGAATGTTTTTCCATCTGTTTCTGTCCTCTCTTATTTCCTTGAGCAGTGGTTTGTAGATCTCCTTGAAAATGTCCTTTACATCCTTTTTTATTTGTATTCCTAGGTATTTTATTCTCTTTGTAGCAATTGTTAATGGGAGTTCATTCTTGATTTGGCTCTCTTTCAGTCTGTTATTGGTGTATAGGAATTCCTGTAATTTCTGCACATTGATGTTTTATCCTGAGACTTTGCTGAAATTGCTTATCAGTTTAAGGAGATTTTGGGCTGAGACATTGGGGTCTTCTAAATATACAATCATGTAATCTGCAAATAGAGACAATTTGACTTCCTCCTTTCCTAACTGAATACCTTTTATTTCTTTTTCTTTCCTGATTGCTTTGGTTAGAATTTCCAATACTCTATTGAATAGGAGTGGTGAGAGATGACATCCTTGTCTAGTGCCAGATTTCAAAGGAAATGCTTCCAGTTTTTGCCCATTCAGTATGATATTGGTGGTGGGCTTATGGTAAATAGCTCTCATTATTTTGAGATAGTTTCCATTGACACCTAGTTTATTGAGGGTTTTTAGCATAAAGGGCTGTTGAATTTTGTCAAAGGCCTTCTCTGCATCCATTGAGATAATCATGTGGTTTTTGTCTTTGGTTCTATTTATGTGATGGATTATGTTTATAGACTTGTATATGTTGAACCAGCCTTGCATCCCCAGGATGAAGCCTACTTGATCGTGATGGATAAGCTTTTTCATGTGCTGTTGCAATCCATTTGCCAGTATTTTATTGAATATTTTTGCATCTGTGTTCATCATGGATATTGGCCTGAAGTTGTCTTTTTTTGTTGAGTCTCTGCTGGATTTTGGTATCAGGATGATGCTGTTCCCATAAAATGAGTTAGGAAGGTTTCCCTCTTTTTGTATTGTTTGGAATAGTTTCAGAAGGAGTGGTACCAGCTCCTCTTTGTACTTCTGGTAGAATTCGGCTGTGAACCCATCTGGACCTCGACTTTTTTGGGTTGTTAGGCTTTTAATTGCTGCCTCAATGTCGGCCCTTGTTATTGGTCTATTCAGGGTTTCAACTTCTTCCTGGTTTTTACTCTTGGGAGGGTGGAAGCATCCAGGAATTTATCCATTTCTTCTAGATTTACTGGTTTATGTGCATAGAGTTGTTTTAGTAATCTCTGATGGTAGTCTGCATTTCTGTGATATCTGTGTTGATATCTCCTTTATAGTTTTTTATTGCATCTATTTGATTCTTCTCCCTTTACTTTTTTACTGGCTAGAAGTCTGTCTATTCAGTTGATCTTTTCAAAAAACCAGCTCCTGGATTTATTGATTTTTTGAAGGGTTTTTTTAACGTCTCTATCTCCTTCAGTTCTGCTCTGACCTTAGTTATTTCTTGTCTTCTGCTAGCTTTTGAGTTTTTGGTCTTGCTCCTCTAGCACTTTCAATTTTGACTATAGGGTGTTGATTTTAGGTCTTTCCTCCCTTTTCATGTGGGCATTTGTTGCTATAAATTTTCCTCTAGACACTGCTTTGAATGTATCCCACAGATTCTGGTAGGCTGTGTCATCATTCTCATTGGTTTCAAAGAACATCTTTATTTCTGCCTTCATTTCATTGTTTTTGCAGTTGACATTCAGGAGCCAGTTGTTCAGTTTCCATAAAGTTGTGCAGTTTTGAGTGAGTATCTTAATCCTGATTCTAATTTGATTACACTAGGTCTGAGAGACTGTTTGTTATGATTTCCATTCTTTTGCATTTGCTGAGGAGTGATTTCTTCCCAATTATGTGGTCAATTTTAGAGTAAGGGCAATGTGGTGCTGAGAAGAATGCATATTCTGTGAATTTGGGTTGGAGAGCTCTGTAGATGTCTATTAAGTCCGCTTGTTCCAGATCTGCATTCAAGTCCTGGATATCCTTGTTGATTTTCTGTCTCATTGATCTGTCTAATATTGACAGTGGAGTGTGAAAGTCTCCCACTATTATCGTGCAGGAGTCTAAGTCTCTTTGTAGGTCATTATGAACTTGCTTTATGTAAATGGGTGCTCTTGTATTGGGCGTATATATATTTAGGATAGTTAGCTTGTCTTGCTGTATTGATCCTTTTACCATTACATAATGCCCTTCTTTGTCTCTTTTGATCTTTGTTGGTTTAAAGTCTGTTTCATCAGAGACTAGGATTGCAACCCCTGCTTTTTTATTTTATTTATTTATTTATTTTTTTGCTCTCCATTTGCTTGGTAGATCTTCTTCCATCCCTTTATTTTGAGTCTATGTGTGTCTTTGCATGTGAAATGGGTCTCCTGAATACAGCACACCAATGCTTCTTGATTTTTTATCCAGTTTGCCAGTCTATGTCTTTTGATTGGGGCATTTAGGTCTGTTTACATTTAATATTAATATTGTTAAGTGTGAATTTGATCCTGCCATTTTGTTCCTGGTTGTTTGTTTTTGCCATTGGTCAACGCAGTTTCTTCATTGCAGCATTGGCTTTTACCATTTGGCTTATTTTTATAGTGGCTGATACTGGTTTTTCCTTTCTGTGTTTAGTGCTTCCTTCTGGAGCTCTTGTAAGGAGGGTCTGGTGGCAACAAAATCTCTCAGAAATTGTTTGTCTATACGGTATTTTATTTATCCTTCATTTATGAAGCTTAATTTGGCTGGATATGAAATTCTGGATTGAAAGTTCTTTTCTTTAAGGGTCTTGAATATTGGACCCCACTCTCTCCTGGCTTGTAGGGTTTCTGCCAAGAGATCTGCTGTGAGTCTGATGAGCTTCTCTTTGTGGGTGACCCAACCTTTCTCTCTGGTCACCCTTAGCATTTTTTCCTTCATTTCAACCCTAGTGCATCTGAAGATTATGTGCCTTGGAGTTGCTCTTCTTGAGGAGTATCTTTGTGGTGTTCTCTGTATTTCCTGTATTTGAATGTTGGCCTGCTTTGCTAGGTTGGGGATGTTCTCCTGCATAATATGCCAAAGAGTGTTTTCCAGCTTAGGTTCATTCTACTCATCATCTTCAGGTACACTGATCAAGCATAGATTAGGTTTTTTCACTAATACCATATTTCTTGGAGGCTTTGTTCATTTCTTTTCACTCTTTTTTTCTCTTTTCTTGCCTTTTCTTTTAATTTCATTGAGTTGATCTTCAATCTCTGATATTCTTTCTTCTGCTTGATCAATTGATTCTGCTATTGAAACTTTTGTATGCTTTGTGAAGTTCTCATACTGTGTTTCTCAGCTCCATCAAGTGGTTTATGTTCTTCTCTAGGCTAGTTATTCTAGTTAGCATTCCGTCTAACCTTTTTTCAAGTTTTTAGTTTATTTGCATTGGGTTAGAATATCATCTTTTAGCTCAGAGAAGTTTCTTATTACCCACCTTCTGAAGCTTGATTCTGTCAGTTCGTCAAATTTATTCTCCGTCCAGTTTTGTTTCCTTTTTGGTGAGGAGTTGTGATTTCTCGGGGGAGGAGAGGAGTTCTAGACTTTGATGACTACATCTTTTTGCACTGGTTTCTTCCCATCTTTGTGGATTTATCTATCTTTCATCTTTGGAGTTGGTGATTTCAGATGGCATCTCTGAGTGGACGTCCTTGCTGTTAAAGTTGCGGTTATTTCTCCTGTATGAGCCATATATATGCACACACACAGGACAGCCTGTCCCTTATCTGCCTGTGGAGGTGCTGCTGGGCTGCCTCAGTCTCAGCCAGGCTGCTGTTTATTCTTCTGCTGGTTTCTGCTTACATTGGTGAGATTAGCCCCACCTTCCCAATGGCCAGCATCTTTCCCTCCGCGGAGTCTGCTTGTCCTGGATGGAGCTCAATCTGTTGTGTTAAGTGTGAAACTCTCCCACAAGAGGGTTTCCACTTGCTGGATCTTGTGCGGATGGGACCTGTCTGATCTTATCATTTGACTCCCCACTTTCAACTCTCCCTCCTTCTGTAGGACATGCGGTTCCATCCTGCAAGCCTTCTCAGTGTTAGTCAAAGTCTCTGCCTGGTCTGCACCATCAACTCAGGGACCAGGCCAGCCAGGGCTGTCTCCTGGGTCTGTGTTGATGACTCAGAGCAGTTCTCAGTTAGGCAGCATTTTCCTGGACTGCAGACTACAGAAGTCATGGAGTGAAGCACAGTATCTGAATTGGAGTACCGAGTGGGTGAAGCCCCTAATCCTCTATGTCAGATGCACTTCGCAGGTAGGGCAGAGTGAGCACTTCACTTTGCCAGGAACTCCGGTACCAGGCCCACCCAAGTGAATTTTGATGTCAGTCTAGCCCCAGTAGGCCCAATCTTCCAGGCAAGCTCCTGCAGCCTCAGACTCCAGAGAGCACCCACAAACAGACTGGAAGCCAGCCCCCATGGATACAGTTTCCAGACTGCCCAGGCTCCAAGCTTCCTCCCATGACCCCCATAGAGTAGACCCAGGCTCCAGGTCTGCTCCAGTAGACACTGTGTACAAATATAGCCACTGAAGACCCAGGATCCAGGCCTGCCACACCATCAGGCTGGCTCGCAAGTCCCAGACTTCAGACCAGCCTGCATGTTCCAAGGTTCCAGGTCCACTCCAGCAGTCCCAAGGTCTTGTCCACTTGCTAGACCCCAAAGCAGGTTTAGCCTCTGTAGTCCCAGGCCCAGTACTCCCACTACAGATCTTGGCTCCATGTTGCCCCCTGTCAACTGAGGACTCAGTCCCAACCTCTATGGACTCAGGCTCTAGGTTAGTCCCAATTGACTAAGGATTCAGGCCCAGTTCGTTAGGACCAGGCTTCAGGCCTATGCTTGTGGTTCCTGGCACTAAATCTATCTGCACAAACCCAAGTACTAGGCCAGTACCTGTAGACTCAGGACTAGGACCATCCCCATGTCAGAGTGACCTTTATAGAATCAGTCTCAAGTCCTACACCAATACCAGGTCAGTTTCCATGGATCCAGACCTCAGGCCAGCCCCCATAGACACAGGTTCCAGACTCACCCATGCTGACCCAGCCAGAATGTCCACCCAACTGGATTCCAATGCCTGACCAACACTCATAAGCCCAGGAGCCAGAATTAAATCAAGACATCAAAGATGACCCCACAGATCCAGTCACCAGGCTAACTTCAGTGCATCCAGACAACAGGACTACTCACCTGCTGACACAGATACCAGGCCATCCTGCGCATGGACTTAGTAGCAAGCTTGCCTGCAGATCAACGAGATGGCCCACCCAGAATCAATTCAGCAAGTTGACTGGCAAAGAACTTTTCCTGAGAAAGCCAGTCTATAAAGACTGGAAGAAATGACTACTTTTTCAAATATGCAGACTTCAATGCAAGGCCACAAAGGTCATGAATAATCAGGGAACATGACACCACCAAAGGGAAAAAAAATGAAAAAATGACCCTACAGAAATGAGTATTGATGAATTTCCTGACAAAGAATTCAGAACTTAATTACTCATCTTAAAGAAGCTCAGTGGCCTGCAAGAAAACACAGACAACTAAATAAAAACAGGAAAATAGTGCACAAAGAAAACTAGAAATTTAACAAAGAGATAGAAAAAAGAAAAAAGAAATAAATTCCTCAGCTAAAAATGAGTGAACTGAAAATTTCCATAGGGAGCTTCAACAGCACGCTGTATCAAGCAGAAGAAAGAATTAGTGAACTCAAAGACAGATTATTTGAGATTACCCAGGTGGAGAAATAAAAGGAAATAATAATGGAAAAACATGAAGAAAGCCAACGGGACTTATAGGACATTATCAAGCAAGTCAATACAAATACTATGGAATTCACAGAAGTAGTAGTCAAATAGAAAGGGCAAAAATCATATATGGAGTAATAATGACAGAAAAGTTCCTACATTTGGAAATGAAAAGGAATATTCAGATCCATGAAGACCAAAGAATCCCAAATAGATTAAATATTAAGAGATTTTTACCAAGACACATTATAATCAAACCCTTAAAAGTCAAAGACAAAGAAAGAATTTTGAAAATATCAAGAGAAGAACAAGTCATCAAATACAAGGGAACATTCATAAGACTATCACAGATTACTCAACAGAAACCCTGAAAGTCAGAAGAGAGTGGAATGATATGTACAAAGTACTGAAATTAGAAAAATAAAAAGAAAACGAGTACAAGAAAACATAGAAAAAAATTCTTGAGATTGGTCTACGCAATAATTTTTTGGATATGACCCTAAAAGTACAGGCCATAAAAGCAAAAATAGACAAACGGGATTGCATCAAATTAAACAGCTTCTGCATGACAAATATTCAAAATATATAAGGTACCCAAACAAATCAATAGCAAGAAAACAACCCAATTAAAAAACGAGCAAAGAACCTGAATAAACATTTCTCAAAAGAAGACATAAAAGTGGCCAACAGATATATTTTAAAATGTTCAACATAACTAGCCATCAAGAAAATGCAAATTAAAACCACAATGAGATACCACCTCACACCTGTTAGAACACCTACTGTCTAAAACATAAATGATTTTAAAAATTAGCAAAAATGTGAATAAAAGGAAACTCTAGTATACTTTTTAGCAGAAACTTAAATTAGTACATCTATTATGGAAAACAGTATAGAGGGTTGTCAAATAATTAAAAATAGAATTACACATGATCCAACAATCCCCTTTCTGTGTATATACCTAAAGGAATAGAAAACGGTATGATCAAGAGACATCTGCACTTCCATGTTTATTGCAGCATTATTCATAATACCCAAGATTTGAAATTAACCCAAGTTTCCATCAAGGGATAAATAAATAAAGCAAATGCAGTATATATACACAACAGAACATTCTTTAGTTTTTATTTAAAAAAAAAAAAAGAAATCTATGACAACATGAACAAATCTGTTGGACATCATGCTATGTGAAATAACCCAGGCACAGAAAGACAAATACTTTGAAATTATATTTATGTGTGGAATCTAAAATAAAATCCAACTCATAGAAGCAAAGAGTAGAATGATGGCTGCAACGGGTTAAGGAAGGGGGTGAGGAGAGTAAGATATGCTGGTCAGAGGGTACAAAGTTTTAGTTAGACATGATGAATAAGTTATGGAGACAGATTGTACAGTATGGTGACTATAGTTAATAATAATGTATACTTTACAATTGCTAAAGGAGTAGATATTAAATGCTCTCATCAGAAAAAAAATAACTACATTAGATGATAGATGTGTTAATTAGCCTGATTTAATCATTTCCCAAAGTATGCATATATCAAAACATCACAATGCATCCTGCAAATGTACAAAACTACTATAAGTCATTTATACTTTAATAAAACTAAGGGAAAAAATTAAAAAGAAACTGAGGTGTGAAGATGTCAAATAATTTTCCAGGATCATTAGGATGAATGGTAGGAGAAAATTCATGGCTGTACTCCTGTAAAGGTCACATTGTTATCCTCTTTGATATGTTGCCTTTTGCAATCCCTGTTAACAGACCACTGCCAGTGATTACTGAGGAGGGGCAGAATGAGAATATCTTACACACACTCTAGGAAATAATAAGAAATGTCAATGGAATAATAGCAATTATGTCTCATTTAAAGGTTATTCTTCCTGTAATTTATTCTTTAAACATTCCTTTTTAACAAAAATGAATATTTATTTAGAATGAGGGAAATCACAAAAAAATTATGCATTTTAAAAACCTGACAACACAAACATCATAAAATGCCTGAAAAAATAACAAAATATTTTATAAATTGTTGCTATTAATCATCTGTTGCCATTTATCTACAACAAATTTTTAAAGACTTCATAGTTTTAGAATAGGTTTAGTTTATGGGAAAATTGAGAAAAAAAAGCACATAGAAATCTCATATAGCTTCTATCTCCACACATGCATATAGCCTTCCCCATTATCAATATACCCCACCTGAGTGATACATTTTTATAATTGATGAATCTGCACTGACACATTATTACCAACTAAAGTCTATAATTTATGTAAAAATATATTATTAGTGTTATACATTCTGTGGATTTGTATAATGGTGTGTATCCATTATAGTGTCATACAGAATATTTTATTATATTTAACTTTTTATTTCAATAGTTTTGGGGGTACATGTAGTTTTTGGTTACCTGGGTAGGTTCTTTAGTGGTAATTTCTGAGATTTTAGTGCACCCATCACCTGAACAGTGTACACTGTATTCAATGTGTAGTCTTTTACCACTCACACTTTTCCCAACCTTCCCCCTAGAGTCCTCAAATTCCATTATATCATTCTTATGCCTTTGTGTCTTCATAGCTTAGCTACCACTTGTAAGTAAGAGCATACAATATTTAGTTTTCCATTCCTGAGTTACTACTTCACTTAGTATAATGGCCTCCAGCTCCATCCAAGTAGCTGCAAAAGACATTATTTTCTTCATTACTATGGCTGAGTAGTATTCTATGGTGTACAAATACCAAAGTTTCTTTATCCACTAATTGGTTGACAGTCACTTCAGTTGGTTTTATACCTTTGCAATTGTTAATTGTGCTGCTATAAATGTGCGTGTGCAGGTGTCTTTTTCATGTAATGATTTATTTTTCTTTGGGTAGATACCCAGTAGCGGGATTGCTAGATTGAATGGTAGTTCTACTTTTAATTCTTTAAGGAATCCTCATAATGTTTTCCACAGTGTTTGTACCAATTTACATTCCCACTACCAATGTAAACACATCCATGCTAACATCTATTGTTTTTTGACTTTTTTTTTTTTTTAATCATTTTTCACAAATCTCTTCAAACCTTCACTTCTTGCTTGTGCTCATAATCTTTGTACACACACATATATAGGCACAGTATACTATCAAAATGTCAAAAATGTTTTGGCGCTCCATGCAATATGCTAGGTATTGTGCCAGGCAAAAGATATAAGGAAATAAAAATTAATTATGTCCCCTGATATCTGCCACTTAATTTTTTTTAACCTTTTTTTTTTAAGAGGAAGAAAGAGAGAAAGAAAGAAAGAGAAAGAATTTTAAAAAAAAGAAAAAAAAGGAATGAAGGAAAGAAGAAAGAGGAAGAGGGAGAGAGAACAGGGGTGTTGCTTTATTGCCCGGGGCAGAATGCAGTCTAAAAATGGGTATGCCTGTAATTGTGTTTAATAATAGAGACATAAAAAAAAAATGAGGGAAGAAAATAATTAACAAGCAGCCAACCAATATTTCATTTAAACCTGTAAATAGGTGTGATGTAGTACTGATAAGAGTGTATATTTCGTGTATTTAAAGTGGAGAGTTCTATAAATGTTAATTAAGTCTGCTTGTTCCAGATCTGAGTTCAAGTCCTGAATATCGATGTTAACTTTCTGTCTCATTGATCTGTCAAATATTAATGTTGACGTCTCCCACTATTATTGTGTGGGAGTCCAAGTCTCTTTATAAGTCTTATATATCTGAGTATTCTTGTATTGGGTGCGTATATATTTAGGATCTTTAGCTCTTCTTGTTATATTGATCATTTTATCATTATGTAATATCCTTCTTTGCTTCTTTTGATCTTTGTTGCTTTGAAGTCTATTTTATCAGCAACAATTGCAACTCCTACTTTCTATTTATTTATTTTTGCTCTCCATTTGGTTGGTAAATTTTTCTCCAACCCTTTGTTTTGACTTTTAAATTATGGCCATTCTTGTAGGAGTAAGATGACATCCCATTGTGGCTTTAATCTCCATTTCCCTGGTGATTAGTGAGGTTGAGCATTTTTTCATAAGTTTGTTAGCTGTCTGTGTGCCTTCTTTTGAAAAAATATCTGTTCATGTCTTTTGCCCACTTTTTCATTGGATTATTTGCTTTTTTCTTGCTAATTTGTTTGAGTCCTTGTAGATTTTGGATCCTAGTACTTTGTTGGATGCATAGTTCATGAATATATTTTCCCACTCTGTAGGTTGTCCATTTATTCTGATGGCTATTTCTTTTGCCGTGCATAAGCTTTTTTGTCACATTATTTATTTTTGTGTTTTGTTGCATTTGCAACATAGTTAATATGTAGCCTTTCATATTTGTTTGTTTCACTTAGTAATATGCATTTACATTTCTTCCATTCTTTTTCATGGTTTAATTGCTCAACTTTTTAACACTAATAATATTCTGGTGTCTGAATGTATCATAGTTGATTTATCCATTCATCTACCAAGGGACATCTTGAAGATTTCCAATTGTTAGCAATTACAAATAAAGACACTATAAACATCTGTGAGCAGGTTTTTGTGTGGATATACGTTTTTAAGTCCTTTAGGTAAGTATCAAAGAGTGTGATTTCTGAATTATAGAATAAGAGCATATTTAGTTTTGTAAGAGTCTGTCATGTGATACAGAACATCTTTTCACATGTTAACATTCAACCTGAAAAGCTAAAAAGGTTGGGAAAATTTTTTAAATTAAAAACTATTAGAAATGAATGATGCTCAAATAATGAATATTTCTATATCAGTTGCATCGTATTTTAATATTTATTCAAAATAAAGATAGATCCAATAAGATAAATTTGTATAATTAATGTATATTATGGTTTATAATATCTCTATAGTGCATAATGTTTATATTTATAAAGTTTGTTATCTAAATGTAATTTTAATGATCATAGGGATGTAAAATGGTACAACCAGTTTGGAAAACAATTTTGAAAGTACCTAGAAAATGAAAGCATATGTCTATGCAAAAACTTGTACATAAGTGCTCATAGCAGCTATTTTTGTAATAATCAAAAGTGAAAGAAATCCAAATGTTTGTAAACATGTAAATGGATAAACAAACTGTGGCATATCCATATATACTGTTCAGTAACTAAAACTAATGAGCTATTAATATATGCTATAAACGTGGATGGATTTCAAAATAATTATGCTGAGTGAAAGGAGCCTGACACACCCTGTGTCCAAGAAAAGGCACCCTGACACCAAGAAAAGAGTACGCACTCTATGACTCCATTTATATAAATTCTAGGGAGTGCACTTTAAGGTACAGTTACAGGAAGTAAATCAGCGTTTGCCTAGGGATGGGAATGAGAGTAAGAGAAGATTACAAAGGGGTGCAAGGAATCTTTTAGGGGTGATGGATATGTTCATTATATTGATTGTGGTGGTGTCACAGATCTATGCAGATGTCACAACTTATCAGATCATATACTTTAAGTATTCTGTCAATTATTCTACTTTGAAAAAAAAAAAAAACCCTTCCCAAACCATATTATCTATATTCCTTTTGTCTTTCTGAAACAGAATATGAATATCTGAAATAAATATCTTATTTTCTTCCTCTTAATATTATCCTAGACAGTCTCAATGCACATATTACAAGAAATATTGCTTTGTGAAAAGAATAAGAACATATTAATATGCCAAAAAATTTTAATCTTTATTATATTATCTAGTAACTAATCTTAACACAGATTCTACCGTATTCTTAACAGACAATTTATATACCAGATGGTTATAGAGAACAAGTATAATATTTTCCATGGAAATTTAACCCATTCTAATGACTCACTATGGAAAACAGGTGAGACAAGATGTCTCATCATCCAAGATGCTCTGACCTCATACAACAGCTGCCTTTTTGATAAACCAGTTGGCCTTTCCACTGTTTCTTATCAAATAGCAGCAACATCCTTCAGTCTTCCTCCTGAGCTCATTTCAAGTGCAGCTGAATAGAAAGTAATGGCATTGAGAAGACAGGACTCCTAGAAGGTCATTCCAGTTCTACCACAAATTGTCAGTCTCTTGGTGAAAGTCCTTTAATATTAATGGGTCTTGTTTTCCATATAGGTAAAATAAGGATAATCATACCTACTCTGTACAATTTAACTGGTTTGATTTGCTTTCAGTGAAGGTACAGAAATATTGAAGCCTTTCTTCAGAGTTTATTCTCTTTCCTGCAGTACTACAAAGTGCTAGGCCTTGCTGTACTATTTCTGGTAAACTTACCATGGGTTTATTCTCACCCTCTTGCATTATAACTTATTTTCTCCTTCCACAGGTAATTGTTACAAGTTTAGATATTGTTGTATTCCCTGTAATTTTTCCATTAAAGATAACATATATACTAGAGCCTCTACTATCACTGCTATCCAGTTGAATGAAAGTCTAAGACCCAGACAGCCTATAATTCTGCTCCTATTTTTCAGTTTCTTAGGTTTTCCTTTGGATGCCTTGGTGCTATCCAAGTACAACATATCATGCATAATTTTTAAAACCAAGGTATTATTTCTTATACCACTATGTCAATTCATAAAACATAATTTTCAATTATCCACACTTAGCACCTCAGAACTAAGCATAGCACTATGCCAAAACAAGAGCCTCAATAAGTAACTATTAATTTTGTACACTATCTCTCCCAGTTGAGTGCCTCAGCATGGCTGAAAACACTACATAACTTTAGATGTAGCTATAATGCTTTCTATGGAAAGCTAAGAGTGAAAATCAAGAATGTCAATGACCACAGGTTATGTTTATGAGACAGTCTCCATCAGTGAATGGAGATGCTGAAATGTTGTAGCAGACTAGATATTTTACAGAGCTTGTGGGTACAGTTGTACAATGTTATAATCCCAGATAATGTTTACCAACTACAACTGAGTATCAAGCAGGTCACCCTCATCATCATAGAGTCCCAATAGTAATCACAGATTAAATGGTAAATAGAGCTTGAGAGCAAAATTGAGAGATTTGGAGAGGTTTTCAGCTATAGCAATGGGAAAGACAAAGCCGAAGAGAGAGGGTGTTTTTTAGAACACAGTAAAAGCAGGAATACAGTTGACTCTGTTAAGCTGGCAGACTGCATAAATTCGCTAGCCCAAAGGATTTTAAGGCCATTTGTGAAGCTGGCTTTAATGTACCTTAATAGGGATTCATTAAGGAAATGGCTTGTTACTAGTCATGTGTTTAATGATGATGGCATATTTCCTTAACTAGACACCCAATTGATTGCTTTAAATATACAGCTTTCCAAGGCTATTTCTATACTCTGCCGCCTAAGATAAGCTTACTTAATAGAAATGTTTCCATTCACTGGGAAGAGATGTCATTTAACTACCTCTAGTTTATAAAATAAAAAGGAGAGTACAAAAAAAACAATAATTTTCTTATTAAAACTATGATTTCTTTCAGTGACTTTATGTTTCATTTCACTACTTAAGTGACACATGTCAATGTATTCATGGAAGATTACATAAAAATGAATTATGGACAAGGAAAATGTTCAGAAACTTATGGCTAACATATTTTTTCTACATTATAATTTTCTCCTTCTTGCCTTTATTATTGTGACTATATTAGCATGACTATATTACATTAATTATTATTATTATTATTTTTGAAACAGAGTTTCACTCTTGTTACCCAGGCTGGAGTACAACGGCACCATCTCGGCTCACCGCAACCTCCGCCTCCTGGGTTCAGGCAATTCTCCTGTCTCAGCCTCCTGAGTAGCTGGGATTACAGGCACGTGCCACCATGCCCAGCTAATTTTTTGTATTTTTAGTAGAGACGGGATTTCACCAACATTAATCATTTTTATTATGTTATTGTGAAAAGCAGTTTAATGATTGTTTTAGTTCTGGTGACTCTTTAATAAGTAGTAGACATTTAGCATATTAACATCTTTGATGTATTATCTGTAAATGTCTCCCACATCCCATATTTGCTTGCTTGAGAAATGTTAATGCCAAAGAAAAGCACTGTCATGGAGTTTAACATTAAAAAGATATCGATTCTACTTCTTCTGCTATTTGAATAAGCTTGAGAAATCATTAAATACTACCTGAGCCTATGGTTCCTTACCTGTAACACAGAGATAACACTTTTACTATCTCACAGAGTTGTTGTAAGAATAAAATACATTCATTTCAGCAAATACTTATTCTCCTATGCTTAGCATAAAGTGTAGCATTCACTATGGCATAGAATATATATACCATAAACAAAAATATGTATTATGGCATCATATTAGGCCACTATTTTCCTCTAGACATAAATTATGTCATCTAGGGATCTGGTAGTCATATTAATTCTTTCTGATAGTAAAGAAAATTAGTTTGCGAATCTACAGCTCTTATGTTGTCCCTATAGGACAAAAAAAGGTTGAAAGGTAAATTAAGGAAAAAATACCAGACAAGTATAGACAAAGCAAAACAAAACAAAAAACCAATGTAGCAACAGTAACATAAAGAAAGCTCATTTTTATTTATTTATTATCACGAACATTATTTTTTATTGTCTTGACTTAAGGTGTACTACATGATGTTTGAAGTAAAATGATTACTACAGTCAAACAAATTAATGTATTGATCATTTTCCATAGTTATCCTTTCTTGTGATAAGAGCTCCTAAAATCTACTCTCCTAGCAAATATTCAGTAGACACTACAATATTGTAACTATACTCCTTGCACTAAACCTTAGGTCACTAGACTTATTTGTTCTCTCTAAATGCAAATTTATACCTTATTTCTCTCCATTTCCTTCCCCTTTTTGTCACTGTTAACCCCATTCTACTCTGTTTCTATTTATTTGACTTTGTTTTTTTAGATTCCACATATAAGTGAGACCAGACAGTATTTTTCTCTCTGTGCTGGCTTATTTCACTTAACGTAAAGGCCTCCCATTTCATGCTTTTGCAAATGGCAGGACTTTCTTTTTTTTTTTTTAAGACTGAACAATAATACTTTTTTATATACACCACATTTTTTTAATCCATTCATGCATTGATGAACACTTAGGCTGTTTCCATTATGAATAATGCAGGTTAAAAGGCAAAAATATATATATATATTTTTTAATATTTTTATTTAAAATAGAAATTAAGTATCACCATAAAATTTTAGAAGGTGCAATTCAACCTTTTAAAGATATGCTCAGGTTAAATTGATCAAGGCATACAAAACAAATATAAGGAGAAATAAATCTACAATTTTATATTTGCTGAGAAATGTTAAATAAATTTATCTTGGTAATTGATAGATGGAGACAAAATAATCAGTAAGTACACAGAAGATTTGGAAATGGCTAGATGGGTGTATGGAATTAGGTACTAAATAATTAGAAAATAAAGATTATTTTCAAGTACATATGGAACATATAGAAAAATTGCCTTAATATTAAGTCATGGCTGGGCATGGTGGCTCACACCTATAATTCCAGCACTTTGGGAGGCCAAGGTGGGCATATCACAAGATCAGGAGTTCAAGACCAGCCTGGACAACATGGCAAAACCCTATCTCTACTAAAAATACAAAAATTAGGTAGGCATGGTGATGTGTGCCTGTAGTCCCAGCTAGCCAGGAGGCTGGGGCAGGAGAATTGCTGGAACCCAGGAGGCGGAGGATGCAGTGAGCCGAGATGACACCCTTGCACTACAGCCAGGGTGACAGAGTGAGACTCCATCTCAAAACAAACAAAAAAATTAAGTCACAAGTGAAGTGACACTTTCAAAGAACCTGTGTCATTGATCACATTGTTTTGAAACAAGAAATTAAGATATAAATTGACAACAAAATGTGTTATCATATATATATTTTGAAAGGTAAAGTGTCAAATAAGTCCTATGTCAAAGAAAAATTATTAAATACATTTAAAAGTATTTTAAAATATGTGAGAATGTCAATTTTACATTGAGTATATAGCGTATGTCAGGCAGTGTTCTAGGGTAGGTGACCAAAATAGACAAGATTCCTGCTGTCATGAAAGCTTACATTTTACTGCGGATGGGTAGACAATAAATTGGATGCCAGAAGGTAGTCAATGTTAAGGAGACAAATAAAAATTGAAAGATAGAGAGGGAATGTTAGGGGAGAGAAGATAATGCTGAGGCAAAGACTTATAGAAGAAGGAACAAGTCATACAGAAGTGTGTGAGGCAACAGCCAATGTTTGAAATACATATGTGTGGGGGTGTATGTGTGGATTTTATTTCTGATTTAAATAAGGTTTTCCTAAATGCAGGTTAAAACTGCAATAAAGTAAGTTAATTCCTGCAACATACCATATCCATTTAGTTTGAAAATATTTTATAGTCATAAATCATTTACCTTTCTTCTCTTTAGCAGTCTATGGATGATTTAGCTTATTAAAATAGAATTTGTATGCATTTCTTATGATGCCATTTTATCATTTTGCTACTTATAAAATAGAATTTTCCATTTACTCTACATTTGGGCTAATATTGACTAGGGAGATAGAGTAGCAATTGCTTGGCCAGTTGCCAAGATAAAAACCTATTTATAAAAGCAATTCAGGGATGCATTTGATGTTAAAAGGTTTAACAATTTTTTATTAGAGCCATTATCTTCATAATAGAAATTGTAAGGAACAAGTGAACTGCCTCTTTTGCATTTCATGAATGCTCTGCCTATGCAGTTTCTCAAGTTCTAAGTAATTCTATCGTTGGGAAAAAATGCCACATACAGATATAGTTCACCAAAATTGGCTACTTTGATCCTTAATCTAGTGTATTTTTAGCACTCCAGGCAGAATTTTAATATCCACTAGTCCCTGTTCAAATATTGCAGTGAAATTCAAGGTTATATATAAAATATAAATGAATGCTGGTGGTTTTCAAGAAAATTGTGTAAGGTAGGTGCTGTGTTAAAAGCAGCTTTTAAATAAACAGATTTGTCAGTGTATGACTATTGCTACTTGAAAACAAATTAAGACTGCAGACTGCAGATTTTGGCATCAGAAAAATGAATCCTGAAACTACCACTAATAAGGGCTGTTATCTTCTACAAGTTATTTGACTTCTCTTAAATTTGGTTTATTCCATTGTAAAATTGGCATAATAGTAACTACTATCACACATAATTGTGAAGAGCAGAGAAAGATGATGGACTAGAAGCCTGTACTATTCATTCCCCCTGCAAGAACACTAAATTTTAACAATTACACACAAAAAGCACTATTACAAGAACTAAAAATCAGGAGAGCAATCACAGCATCTGGTTTTAACTTCATATCATTGACAGAGACATAGGAGAGGGCAGGAAAGACAGTCTTGCAGAACAGATGCCACCCATCCCCCATTTGCTGGCAAAGACTATGCCAGTGAAGATTTTATGTTCTTGGGAGAGGGAGAGCACAGCATTTGTGAGGCTTTACATTGAACTCAGTGCTGTCCTGTCATAGTGGAAAGCAGAACTAGAGTGTACTCCACTGACATCCAACCACAGAAGGAGCATTTGGGCCAGCCCTAGACAGAGAGGAATTGCTCATCCTAGCAGGTCACAGCAGACATCCTCAGCAAGTTACATCAGAGACCTGGCAGAATTTATCAACTGCTGAATAAAGAGTCCCTTGGGTCTGAATAACCAACAGCAATACCTAGGTAATATGCCATGGCCATTAGGCTCTGAGACATACTGGCTTCAGGTATGACCCAGCATATTCCAAGCTGTGGTGGCTCTGGTGAAAGACTCCTATTTGAGAAAAGCAGTGGGAAAAGTGAAGGGGGCTCTGTCTTGCACCTTAGGTACCAACTCAGCCACAGTGAGATAAAGCACAGTGGGATAGAGGAGACGCTTGGGTTTTTTTATTCCAGGTCTAGGCTCTTGATCAGCATTTGTGGATCTTCCCTGGCCAAAGGATGAGTTCCAGTCCTGGAAAACATTCATCATAAGCTGTCTTCAGACAGACTTGGGCTTTAAGTGAACATTGGTGGTGACCTGGCAGAATCTCCCCATGAGCTGGTAGTGGTCATGGCCACAATAAGAGGTTCCTTTGCCTGCAGAAAGGGCAACAAAATGTGGGAAGGACTTTGTCTAGTGGTTCAAGTGCCAGCTTAGCTGCAGTTGACTATAACACTAGGTAATTTCTAAGGTTTTAGACTTTAATCTTTGCTTTCCAGAGAGCATCTCTACTCTCACCCAGGGCCTAGGAAAACATGCTTCTATGAAGTGAGAAACACGAACTTGACCCACCAAGGAAGGGCCTAGGGAAACTGGCCGCCATAAAGGGATGAACAAACCTGGTTGGTTGTACAATCTGTTGATCATAGAGCCTTGGGCCTTGAATAAACTTAGGTGGTAGTCAGGTAGTGGTTACAGTGGGCCTTCAGCCTTGAATGAACTTAGATGGAGATCAGGTAATGGTTATAGTGGTTACAGTGGATACAGTGATGTGCTGGCTTCAGGACTGACTCAGCATAGTCCCAGTGGTGGCGATAAAGGGGTGCTAGTATCACCCACCCCCAGCTCTAGGCAGGTCAGCACAGAGAAAGACTCCATTTGCTTAAGAGGAAGTAAGAAACAGAACAAGAGTCTGCTTGGCAATCCAGAGAATTCTTCCAGATCTTATCCAAGAACACCAAGGTGGTACCTTTAAGAGTCTGCAAGAACCACATTATTGGGTTCAGGGCCCGAGTTTCTGTAAATATCTGAAAACCTTCCCAAGAAGAATAGGCATGAACAAGCTCAAACCCAGAGTTTTATTGTAATCTCCAAAGATTACAATAAAAGCCCAACTCTTTAATGTCCAGACATAGACAAACATCTACAAGCATCAAAATCACCCACAAAAACATGGCTTCACCGAATGAATAAATAAAACATCAGGGACCAGTCCTGGAGAAACAATGATATGTGACCTTTCAGACAGAGAATTCAAAATATCTCTCAAGGGGAAATTCAAAACACAATGGAGGAATTCAGAATTCTAACAGATAATGTTTCTAAAATAGATCAATTCTGTGAATAATGTAAATGGTAGCTTGATGGGGATGGCATTGAATCTATAAATCACTTTGGGCAGTAGGTCCATTTTCATGATATTGATTCTTCCTAACCATGAACATGGAATGTTTTTCCATCTGATTGTGTTATCTCTTATTTCCTTGAGCAGTGGTTTGTAGTTCTCCTTGAAGAGGTTCTTCACATCCTTGTTAGTTGTATTACTAGATATTTTATTCTCTTTGTAACACTTGTGAATGGAAGTTCACTCATGATTTGGCTCTCTGTCTGTCTGTTATTGGTGAATAGGAATGCTTGTGATTTTTACACATTGATTTTGTATACTGAGTCTTTGTGGAAGTTGCTTATCAGTTTAAAGAGACTCAGGGCTGAGGCAATGGGGTCTTCTAAATATACAATTATGTGATCTGCAAATAGAGAAAAATTGGACTTTCTCTTTTCCTAATTGAAAAAGCTTTATTTCTTTTTCTTGCCTGACTATATGAAACCAACAAAAAGCCCACAGAGCCAAGATAATCCAAAGGAAAAAAAAAAAATGTGGAGATATCACGCTACCTGACTTCAAACTATACTACAAGGCTACAGTAATGAAAACAGCATGTTACTGGTACCAAAACAGAGATATAGCCCAAGGGGACAAAACAGAGGCCTCACAAATAATGCCACACATCTACAACCATCTGATCTTTGACAAGCCTAACAAAAACAAGAAATGGGGAAAGGATTCCCTATTTAATAAATGATATTGGGAAAACTGGATAGCCATATAGAGGAAGCTGAAACTGAACCCTTTCCTTACACCTTATACAAAAATTAACTCCAGATGGATTAAAAATTCAAACATAAGACCTAACACCATAAAAACTCTAGAAGAAAATCTAGGCCACACGATTCGGGACTTAGGCATAGGCAAGGACTACATGACTAAAACACCAAAAACAATGGCAACAAAAGCCAAAATAGACAAATGGGATCTAATTAAACTAAAGAGCTTCTGCACAGCAAAAGAAACAATCATTAGAGTGAACCTGTAACCACCAGAATGGGAAAAATTTTTTCAATCTACTCATCTGACAAAGAGCTAATATCCAGAATCTACAAAGAACTTAAACAAATTTACAAGAAAAAAACAACCTCATCAAAAAGTTGGCAAAGGATATGAACAGACACTTCTCAAAAGAAGACATTTATGCAGCCAACAAACATATGATAATTAAAAAATCAGGAGACAACAGATGCTGGAGAGGATGTGGAGAAATAGGAATGCTTTTATACTGTTGGTGGGAGTGTAAATTAGTTCAACCATTGTGGAAGACAATGTGGCAATTCCTCAAAGATCTAGAACTAGAAATACCATTTGATCCAGCAATCCCATTACTGGGTACATATCCAAAGAATTATAAATCATTCTACTACAAGGACACATATACACATATGTTTATTGCAGCACTGTTTACAATAGCAAAGACTTGGAACCAACCCAAATGCCCATCAATGATACACTGAATAAAGAAAATGTGGCACATATAACACCATGGAATACTATGCAGCCATAAAAAAGGATAAGTTCATCCTTTGGGACATGCATGAAGCCGGAAACCATCATTCACAGCAAACTGACACAAGAATAGAAAACCAAACACTGCTTGTTCTCATTCATAAGTGAGTGTTGAACAATGAGAACACATGAACATAGGGAAGGGATTATCACACACTGGGGCCCATTGGGGGGCTGGGAGGTTAGGGGAAGGATAGCAGGGGTGGGAGGATGGGGAGGGATAGCATTAGGAGAAATAACTAATGTAGATGACGGGGTGATGGATGCAGCAAGCCACCATGGCAAGTGTATACATATGTAACAATCTTGCACATTCCGCACATATACCCTGGAGTCTAATTTATAATAATAATTTAAAAAAAATGTTTAAGTCATTATATTTTAAATAGAAAAATAAAACTTCTCCTCTGTATTAGAGGAGACAAATGTAAATAAATAAATAAAATAGATCAAAATAATGAAAAAAATCAACTAGAAATTCTGAAGGTGGAAAATGCAATTTACATGCTGAAGAAAGCATTAGAGTCTCTTCATAGCAGAACTGGTCAAGCAGAAGAAAAAAATAGTAAGCTTAAAGACAGGCTATTTGAAAATATACAGTCAGAGGAGACAAAAGGCAAAAGAATAAAGAAAAAAATGAAGCATGCCTACAGGACCTAGAAAATTGCCTCAAAAGGGTAAATCTAAGTTATTGAACCTAAAAAGGATGTAGAGAATGAGATAGGGGCTGAAAGTTTATTCAGAGGGATAACAAATAACTACCCAAACCTAGAGAGATGCATCAATATCCAAGTACAAGAAAGTTATAGAACCCTAGGCAGATTTAATACAAAGAAGACTATTTTAACATTGAATATGCTAAAACCCAAAGGTCAAGGATAAAGAATGGATCTTAAAAGCAGCAAGAGAAAATAAGCAACTAACACAATGGAGCTTCAATAGATCTGGCAGCAGAATTTTCAGTGGAAACCCTACAGGTTAGGAGAGAGTGGCATGATATATTTAAAGTGCTGAAAGAAAAAAACTTTTACCCTAGAATAGTTTCTTCCACAAAAACATCGTTTAAGCATGACACAGGGAGGGGAACATCACACACTGGGGTCTGTCAGGGGGGAAATAGGGGAGCAAAAGTGGGGGGTGGGGAGTTGGGGAGAGAGAGCATGGGGAGAAATGCCAGATACAGGTGATGGGGAGGAAGGCAGCACATCACACTGCCATGTGTGCACCTATGAAACAATCTTGCATGTTCTTCACATATACCCCAAAACCTAAAATGCAATAAAAAAAGAACGTATGTATATAAAAAAAAAAAGACTTTTCCAAACAAACGCAACCTGAGGAATTTTATCAACACTAAGCTTTGTCCTAGGAGAAATGCTAAAGGGCGTATGAAAGAAAAGGCCATTAATGAGTTAAAAAAAAAAATATCTGGAGGTACAAAATTTACTGGTAATTGCACAGGGAAATACACAGAATATTACAGCATGGTAATTGTGCTGTGTAAAATACTGTTATTGTAAGTAGAAAGACTAAACAGTGACCCAATGAAAAATAATAAGTACCACAACTTTCAAGACATCTATAGTATAATAAGACATACAGAGGGACAATAAAAAAGTTAAAAAGCAGGGAGATAAAATCAAAGTGTAGAGTTTTTATTAGTTTTCTCTTTCTCTTTTTTATGTTTTTTATTAATTTTTATTAGTTTTCTATTTGTTTATGCAATCAGTTTTTAAGTTGTCATCCGTTTAAAATAACAGGTTATAAGATAGTACTTGGAAGCTTTATGGTAAACTAAAATTGAAAAAATATAAAATGGGTACACAAACAATTAAAAGCAAGAAATTAAATGATACTACCAGAGAAAAACACCATCACTAAAAGAAAGACAGAAAGGAAGCAAAGAAGGAAGACAAGACCAGAAAATAAATAACAGAATGGCAGGAGTAAGGCCTTACTTATCAATAATAACAATGAGTGCTAAGCTCTCCAATCAAAGACATAGGCTGGGCACAGTGGCTTATGCCTGTAATCCCAGCACTTTGGGAGGCTGAGGTGGGCAGATCACTTGAGCTTAGGAATTGAAGAACAACCTGGCCAATATGGTAAAGCCCCATCTCTACTAAAAATACAAAAATTAGCTGGGCCTGTTGACAGGTGCCTGTAATCCCAGCTACTTGGAAGGCTGACGCAGGAGAATCTCTTGAGCCTGGGAGGCAGATATTGCAGTTAGTCACCATTGCACCAACTGCACTCCAGACTGTGCAACAGAGTGACATTCCATCTTTGAAAAAAAAAAGAGAGACTCTGAATGAATTAAAAAAGCAAGACCCAATTATCTGTTGACTACAAGAAACACAATTCATCTAAAAAGACACAAAATAAAAATAAACTGTTAGAAAAAGATATTCCATGTCCATGGAAACCAAAAAAAAGTAGGAGTTACTATAGTCATATCAGACAAAATTTATTTCCAAAGAAAAACTGTAAGAAGAGACAAAGAAGGTCACTATATAATGATGATGCAGTCTATTCAGCAAGAAGTTAATTTTAACTATATATGCATCCAATATTAGCACACCCAGATAAATAAAGCAAACCTTATTAGAACTAAAGAGAGAGAAAGATCTCAATCCAATAGTAGCTGGACAATTTAACACCCCACTTTCAGCATTAGACAGATCATTTAGACAGAAAATCAACAAAGAAACATCAGACATAATCTGCACTATAAACCAAATGGACCTAATAGATATTTACAGAACATTTCATCTGAAAGTGGCAGAATATATGTTTTTCTCCTCACCTCATAAATCATTCTCAAAGACAGATCATATGTTTTATTTATTTATTTAAGACAAGATCTTGCTCTTTCACCCTGGCTGGAGTGCAGTGGCATGATTATAGCTCACTGCAGCATTGGCTTCCCAGGCTCCAACAATCCTTCCACCACAACCTCCCAAGTAGGTGAGCAGCTGGGACCACAGGCACACACCGCCAAGCCCAGCTAACTTTTGTGTTTTTGGTAAAGTCACTGTTTCACCATGTTGCTCAGGCTTGTCTCAAACTCCTGAGCTCAAGCAATCCATCTGCTTTATTCACCCAAAGTACTGTAATAATACAGGCATAAGCCACCACACCCAGTCTAAGATAGATCACATATAAGGTCACAAAAGAAGTTTTAAAACATTGAAAAACATTGAAGTGAAATCAAGCAACTTCTCTGACACAGTAGAATAAAACTAGATATCAATACCAAAATGAATTTTAGAAACTATACAAACACATGAAAATTAAATGATATGCTCCTGAATTCTTTTTATGGTCAATAAAGAATTAAGAAGGAAATTGAAATTTTTTTTGAAACAAATGGTAATAGAAACACAACATATCAAAATCTATGGGATATAGAGAAAGTAGTACAAGGAGAGAAATTTAGTTATAAGTGCTTGCATCAAAAAAAAGAAAAACTTGAAATAAATAACCTAATTATACATCTCAAAGAACTACAAAAGCAAGAGAAAGAAATTAGTAGAAGAAATAATAAAGGTCATAGCAGAAATAAATAAATTAGAAATGACAAAAACAATACAAAAGATGAATGAAACAGTTGGTTTTTTGAAATGATAAATAAAATGGACAAAACTTTAGCCAAACTAACAGAAAAAAAACAAAGACCCAAGTAAATGAAATTAGAGATGAAAAGGGAGATATCACAATTGATACTGCAGAAATTTAAAGGATCATTAGGGGCTACTGTCACCAACAGTATACTAACAAATTGGAAACTCTAGAGATAATGGGTCAATTCCTAGACACATACAAACTACCAAAATTTTACCAGGAATAAATCCAAAACCTGAACAAACCAATAAAAAGTAATGAGACCAAAGCTATAATAAAAATTCTCCTAGTAAAGTAAAGCTCAAGGAATCACATTACCTAACTTCAAATTATACTCCAGAAAACCAGGACGGTACTGGCATAAAAACTTTATCATGAGCAATTTGACAAGTTTTAAAATGTTCATGTCCATTAAGTATGTGGGTAAAAATAGAATAGGCAGGATGGGAAAGTGGGGGTGGGAGAGAAGTAAAGAAGGGGAAATGTTTCTTGAATATGCTATTTTGTATTGTTGTGACTCTTATATCCATGGTAATGATTCACATACCCATCAATCAATCAATCAATCAAATCAATCAAACCAGATGTGTATATGGTGGTTAGGAATGGTAGAGTAAGATAAAATACGAAGAGTAAAAACTGAATCTAACTCTATTAAAAATTAATAATAGACCCACACTGAAGAAGGTGTAGTAGGGAAAGAGCTAAATAATTTTGGAAAACATCATTTTAACCAAAACTGTACAGTTTTGACAAAAATGGTAAAGTTTTTTAAATTAAAATATACTTCACACAAATATTGTATGCTTTTTAGTAGATTTCTTTCTAACACAGTTATGAATTAACAATTCAATTCTGAATCAAGTTTATGTGTATACTAGGATTGAGAAAATTAGTAAATACATTCTGAATAATGAGGGATAGGTTTTTCAGTGTCAGAGAAAGAAGTCACAAATATGGCAAAGCGGAAGGCTAAAATAAACTCAGTGATACTGTGTTACAACTGGAGCTATTGTTTTGAACTCATGGTGCAAAAGTATAAAAAATTGTTATTTTGCAAATGTTAGCCTCAGGATTAATTTGAATTCATCTCTTCCTGTTTGAAAATATAAATATGCTTCTCTATACTGCTGCTTTGATTATTTCCCATTACTGCCTTACATAACCCCTGGAAGTTGACAGTTCCCTAATTGACTTAGTGCTTGCAACTCTGGTAGCCTAGTATTAACAGGTATATGACTCTGTGGAGAGATTATTGATAAATAGGAACCTGAAAGAAGTACAAGATCTTCATTATTCTGCATATTATGAAGTTCTTTAGTACAATAGTAAAATGCACATGTGAATATACAATGTATTTACAAAAATAAATAAATGCAATATAAACAAATAAGATTTAAAAATAAATGCTTCTAAGGCTACTTATCAGTCTTACTTCTCCCTAAATTCAATGGCTAACCATAGCACTCATGTAAATTCAAATTTTTGCCTCAAAGAAAAGCTTGACTTCTCTCACTCAAATTTGAATATCCAAATGTTTCTTCTTAATTTCAGTATGCTATTCTCACTTCACTCTGAAGGGCAGATATTTTCACTTGCAAAGCGGTAAAGAACTTTAGCAGTCAATTCCTTCAAACAACCTCATTATTCTTCAGCTGGTATTAGCTGCTTTGCTACTACCACAGCTTTAACAAAGACCCTAATTGGGTATTTCAGCCTATTATTCCTTGTTCCAAGAAATGTCTCAATAAATGTAATGGCTCCATGAGAAATCGATTATAACGTATTTCATTTATGCTTCCAATTCTTGCACAATGTTTGGCCAAGAGAAAATGGTCAATGTTAACTGAATGATTTAAAAAATGAATAAATTAATGAAGAACTCAAATAATAGATATAATATCCCCATACTTTTTTACAGCTCCTCTCTGATCTTTATTTCACAGTTCAGAAATGGAAGAGAAATAGGTCTCTATTATATAAAGAGGGCTTTGGTTCATTTTCTCCCACTTATGGTTTTTTGACAATAATTTTATGTAACCCAATTAGCCTATTATTAAGTTCCTTTATCATTTTTCCATTAATATTTTATTCATCCAATGCTAAAATTCTGAAATGTTGATAACTGTCTTAAAAGAAGTTTGTATGGACAATTGTTTTCTCCTAAATCATTGAAAATACAATTTATTAACTAAAAAAAGTTTTAAACAATGTTATAAAATGCAGCCAATTCAAACATTTATTGTTTTGAGTATTGCTTATTTTGCCCTTATTATTTGTATACATTTTACTTTGCTGCCATAATAAATTGCCACTGACTTAGTGATTTAAAACAACACTAATTCATTACCATATACTTCTATAAATTAGAAATCACACAGAGGTTTTAATGGACAAAAGTTAGGATGCATTCCTTTCTAGAGGCTCTAGGAAGAATCTGCTTTCTTGTCTTTTCAAGTTTCTAGAGACTCCACCCATTCCTTGGCTAACAGCCTCCTCCATCTTCATAGCCAGCAATATTGTATCTCCTCTATCTTTGATCACATCTCTCTGACCACATCTGGAAAAAGCTCTTAGCTTTTAAAGACAAGTGATAATTAAATCTGTGTAACCCATGCCACTCTCCCCAGTTCACGCTTCAAAACCTTAATCACGTCTGCAAAGTCTCCTTTAGGACAAATTTAAAAGCTCTGATGCCTGGAAAGTGGACATATTTGAAAGGCCATTATTCTGCCTACCAAAGTATTTATTAGAAATTTTAGAGAAATATTGATAGAGAGAATGGACAGAGATCTCAGAGCTCTAACCTTGAAGAATAAAGGAGGATATTGTTTTCAGGAAATAATCTTTGACTCATTTATAATTTCATCCTGGACAGTTTTTCCTACAGGAACTCTTCTTTTTATGGCTAACCTATCTTCTTGTCATCATAAAGCTTGTGTTGTTTAATCCTGGTCTCCCAGGTGCAGTTTATGTCTTCCAGTGTTGTCTCACTAACACATTCTGGTTCATAAATTCAGGATCTGGATAAAAATAATAGTGTCAATTTCATTGTTTCCCAGATTTATTTTGAATGCTCACTTGTGTGCAATTTACAATTTTACATAGACTGTAAGATACCATGAATGAGAAACTACTTTAAACAGCATAAAACATTATAGAAATGTAATATTAATATTACTATACATAAGTCTAACAGGAAATTGAATATAGACTCCAGTTGCGATACCATGATGAATTTTGCAGCATATTCTGAAAGGCATTTTCTTGTACTGGGCATACTACCTGTGAATGCCACTAAAATAAATCATCAGAAAATCACTGCATACTTTACATGAAAACCATTGATATATTCTTTTATTTACATTTGACTTTCTGTGTACCATAATCAGCAAAAACTTCATGGCCTATATTATAATCCAATTCACTCATTCATTTCTATATTTTGAAAGGGTCTCAAATCAGAATCAACTAGTTCCTTCTCCCTCATTTGCACAGGATTTTGGCTGTTGCCATGTCTTAATGCAGTAATCTTCAGGATTAGGGGAGTTAGATTGGACGAAGCTGCACATTTTTGCAGAAGCCAAACAAGGTACAGATTAGTTTACCCTGATTATTGTGGAAATTCACAAATCAATATTTTAATAGCTTACTTATATTAGGGATTGAATTAACTCATTTACTTTTTGATAAGTACTTGTCATTTGTTGTTTCCAATCAATAGTGGTAAGTACGACAAGAAAAATAGGAACTATTTACCAAACTTTTCTTTCCCTTGCCATTCTGGAGCCAGTAGTGCTCTTAGCTTACCCTTTCCATTTATTTTTATTTCGATTTATTGGGCTGAGCTCAGAATTTCAACTTTATATCAGCCTTATCAGCCTTACAGGCTGATATAAAACCTAAATGTAACACCACAGAATTGACAGCAGAAATGGCAAAAAGAAGAAGAAGAAAGAAAAATAGAGAAGTCAATGTATTAGAATATCTTATATTTACCCACTTTACTTCTGAAAATATCTTATTTTTCTGGAAAGAAATTGTGCCTATTTATTTTGGCTCGGTAGATTATCTGCATGTGTGACTTTCACTATATTTTTCCTTCAGGAATGACAAAGTGATGCCATATTGAAGAGGAATTGCTCTGTGTGCCCAATTAATTATTTCAGTAAAATTTCTTCACAAACAGCATCATTCACACTGACTGCTTATGAAGCCATTGAGTGCTGGCTCTGAGTCACTGCTGGATGCCATACAGAAGTGTCATATCAATTTTCTCTTTTCATTGGCCTTGAAACAGTCCTTAGGGAATCATATGAATTCCAGTATATTTTTCAAGTATTTTCTTGGATTTGATTAACAAAAGAGCGTAAAATTGGGATATATTATTTGGCAGTGAAAAAAATATTTCTTTAAAAATGCAAAATTCAAACTTGAAGTGCCACAGAATGGGCACCAGGAAGTTGTTTGTTGACAGAATAGTTAAAAATTTGTTTTCTCACTTATGCTGAGATGAAAAATTGAAATCTGCAAAGAGAATACTTGGGAGAGTGGAGATCTGAGTTTTTGAGCTGGGTCACTGTATTCAGCAGTAATTAATGGAAAAGTAGTAGCTTCAAAGCAGTACCCTAATATTGCTGCTTTACCTACATACACAGTCCTTGGAGATTTCTTTTTGTAATTAGCTAAGCCAAGGAAATGACGTTGTTTTTGTTTCCTCTAGTAAAAATCCCAAATCTTATTCTCTAATTATGCCATAAGTAAGACATCTTTTCACAATGAAATAGACACAAAAAAAAGAAGCCTTACTGATGAGGAAAAACTTTTTGTCATTTCAGTAGATTTTCAATTCCTGGTATATATAGGACCTACAAACAGCACCTCCACAATCCAGGTGTCATAATGGCTTGGGATGAAATTATTGCAGTTATACAATTATTTGCTAAACTTCATGACCTGCCATGGACATAGAATAAACTCATTACTCTGTTTGATGCATTCTTTGTTGTTGTTGTTTTTTGGGGTTTCTTTGAGCCAAGTTCTGGCTTTGTTATCCAGGCTGGAGTGCAGTCATGCAATACCAGTGCCAAGCAATCCTTCTGCAACTCAATATCAAGTTTTAAAAGTTAACAAATACTTAATGTGTATCAGTTTTTAGAATAAGTTGCTTACCCAGAAGCTGAAATACTAAATTTCATTTTGCTTCCAAAAGGTAACTACGATTTCACAAATTATTTTGCTATGTGTTTAGATTCAGGTCTGAAAATGACTTCAGTTAAGAAACTTTCAAACTCACATGCTTTCCAGACATGCCCAGGCAATATAATTCCCCAAGAGCTGTTTTCCCGTTTGTTCCACAATATGAGACAGAGGGCTTACCCAAAAGAGGTAGAAGTGCTCCAAAAGCATGGTGAATTTAGTAAAGAAAATGACATGGAAATATAAAATGGCATGAGACTATAATAAGTGATAAGTGAATCTTCATTAAATGTAAAATTTAGTAGCAATGAAGTATGCTGCTTCTAGCAACAAAGCAGACTGAAATGGAGTAGATGTCACTCATTCTGCTACAAGTACATGGAAAGATAGACAAATCACACACACACACACACACACACACACACATATATATATATATATATATTTTTTTTTTTTTTGAGAAGGAGTCTTGCTCTGTTGCCCAGGCTGGAGTGCAGTGGCACAATCTTGGCTCGCTACAACCTCTGCCTCCAGGGTTCAAGCAATTCTCTTGCCTCAGCCTCCAGAGTCACTGGGATTACAGGTGCACGATGGCATGCCTGGCTAATTTTTGTATTTTTTTAGTAGAGACAGGGTTTCACCATGTTAGCCAGAATGGTCTCGAACTCCTGGCCTTTTGATCAGCTGGCACCAGCCTCCCAAAGTGCTGAGATTGCAGGTATGAGCCACTGTGTCCAGCCAAAATATATTTTGAAATAAGTATAAATTGAAACCCCAGGCCTTAATGACTTGATTCATTAAGTGTACAGTCTTGTAGGTTCAGGTATCATGAAAAGAGGTGTCCATAAAATTTCCCAGGGCCATAAAAGCAGAATTAGTTTCAACCTACTCCATAGTGATGTTTTCAAATCACAGCTCACAGGCTATTCTCACAGAATAGACATCTCTTGTAGTAGATGAGCACATATTAAAATAGTATATATTATGCAAGAAAATGAAACATGCCAAGGAAGAATCAACAGATGTAAGAAGCCAAAAACTAGCATCCCCAGAAGTGGAAAAAGAAAGAAAACCTCCAGGAGATTGTGAAATAAATGTTTCAAATGCTTAAAGAAGTAAAGAAGCTGAAAACACAATTTTAAATATCATAGTGCTTTTTAAAAAGGCAGTATAAAAAAGAAAATATAATGTTTATTAAAATAACTAAATAGAAGTTTTTGAAATTAAAAATGTAAATATTGAAATTCAAAAATAAATTGATTAATTGTTAGATACACTAAGAAATTCCTTTTCAAAGGTTTGGCTTGTTTAGTTTCCTTGTTCTTTGTTCTCTACTTTCAAGGCCAAACTTACTGGTTCTTTGTGCCTCTCTGCCCTAGTTTCAGTAAACAACTTTCTGCAGGTCCTAATCTAAAGAGCCCACATCTGCTACTCACTCTGTAAATTATCCCTCCTGCCATAAGGCTCTTCCCATGGAAATTGCCCTTCCCTCCAGTGTAACCCACACTCCTACACTCTTGAAGTTAGTCAATCAGGTTCAGGTTAGATTGTGTAGTCCAACTCCAGCCAGTGGAAGCAGGACACAGTATTAGGGACAAACTGCATTAGAAATAAAAACCACTTCTCTTTTTTGTTCAGTGTGCTTTCGTGGCAACCAGACCTGTGAGTAGCACTTTTCTGCATAAGTAAATTTGCCTTGCTGAGAAAACTATTTGCCTGAGTGCTAGTTCTTCTTTTTGGCACCAAGCATTTGTTTCCAACATTAAATAAGCAACAAACTAAACACAACTGAAAAGATAATAAGAAAGTGGAAGATAAGGAAATTACAGAGAGGAAGCAGAATGTAATGAAAAGACATGAAAGACAAAATGAGTTATTTAGCATAGTGAAAACACTCCTACCTTGTTCTTTTGCAGAAAAAAAAAATGTATACTATGTGAGATAAAATTGAAGATGCAAATGCCAGCAATTATTCTTCTAGGTTTATAGACTAAAATACTAAACTCTCCCCCACATGTGCACAAAGAGACAAATATAAGAATGTTTATTGTATCACTTCATAATAGCAAAAACATCTGAACATAAACATTTATCAACTGAAAAATATGATTGGTCCTCCTACTTCATGGGTTCTGTATCAGTGAAGTCAATCACTGGCAAATTGAAAGTACATATATTTGTTAATTGCATCTTTACTGAACAAACTTTTCCTTCTTGCCATTATTACCTAAAAAAATAAACAACTATTTACATTATATTAAGTACAATAAATAACGTAGGGATGATTTAAAATGCACAGAAGAATAGGCAAATTCTATGCCAATTATATCACTGACTTAAGCATCAGTCAAAGGTCAGTTGAGAAAGTCCTGGAACCAATCTCCCAAGGATTGTACATAAATAAATTAGAATCCATATTGGATATATTACATTAATTAAAATATATTTTGTAAAATGTGTATGTGTGTATATATATATATATATATATATTAAATTTAAAAAAACTGTAAACTTTTTAAATGCACTTTAAGAAACAAATCACCAAACAATAGGTAGAAATTTGAATTATTAAAAGTGTATAAAATATTTTATCATTATAAACACAAAATCATAAACAGGGTAAATATAAACAATCCAGGATAGGGATTCAAGGAAGAAGGTTCAGAGAAGAAGGTAGAGAAAGAAGATTGGAATATTCCAAGTTGTTTCTGTATAAAATTTTACTTATTTTAATAGCAAATTGGAAGAAGGAAGTATAATATTAACTTTATAAAATTTTGGGGGCATAACTCAATTCTATTAGGCTTTAGATCCTCATTATTCCATTAAAAACAATCTTGCAAATAATTTACAATAAATTTTAGGTTGCAAATCCAGTGGTTACCTGGCAATCATCTTGCTTGACCTCTTGGCAGCATTTAATACAGGTGACCAATTGCTACTTCTTGAAACTTGACGTTCAGTGGATTATGTTTTCAGTAAACATTGGAGTTACTCTCTTTCTGACCAGTGTTGGGGAACCCCACAGCAAACAGTGACAGCTGCTTTTCTTGATGTGTAATGATCATTGAGTGATCTCTCCTCCACCATGGCTTTAAATGTCTCCTATTTGCTGACTACTCCCAGATGAGTGCTCTGGTCCTGACCTCTCCTCAGAACTCCTGATTCACATGGTGCAATGGCCTATTCTACATTGCAAATTTAACGTAACTAACACGAATGCTTTTCCCTACACCCATTCTCTCACATCATGAAGAATAACATAAGTAGTATGGCACTCCCATGCAGAAAACTTTGTTGGTGTACTATGACTCTTAACATCTTGATTCCTTGCTGTAGTTTCCTGAGCTTCACATGACCTAGCCTCTAACTAATTCTCCAAAAAGCTCAATAGCTGTTCCCTAAGGAAGTCAAGTGAAGTCACAAATGCTCTTTATTACAGTCTTTACTCTTGTTGTTTCTTCTGCCTAAAAGACTCCTTCAGAGCTATATTAAAGAACTCCTTTCCTGCAGCTTCTGCTTAAATGTTACCTCCTCAAAGATACCTTCTCTTATCACCGTGTATGACTCTATATTCTATGCACTTAGCTTGCTTTGTATTTTCTTCATATCAGTTTTAACCTGACATTTTATATTCACTCATTTATTTTTCTGTCTATGTGTTTCCCCAATGAGAATTTAAGTTCCACAGTGTCAGGGACGTTCTCCATCTTGTTCACAGCCATGTTCAATACTTAGAACAATCTTACACAAAGTAGATACTCAATGAACACTTATTGAATTGTTGAATTAGTTATTAGTATATTACTATTTTTCAGTGCATTTGAACTCTTCCATTACAAAAAAATAGTAGCAATTGTCTTACTAGAAATAAGATTTTCTAGCACTTTCTTTTCATCAAACAATTACTTTTTATTTATGTATTGAATATTTTGG
Organism: Sapajus apella; assembly: GCF_009761245.1. NCBI lineage: Eukaryota > Metazoa > Chordata > Mammalia > Primates > Cebidae > Sapajus > Sapajus apella. The sequence goes on along the minus strand of NW_022436941.1, from coordinate 10,211,199 downwards.
TCTGCAGTACAGTGATATACTGTTATATTCTCAGTTCACCTGTCTCAGCAGTAGATGGCAAGAAAACAGAGAAATCTGTAAAGGGCAGATGACATTTGTCTTCCCAGGAAAGACAGGGCAAGATTCACTCTTTCAAGCAGTCAGATTATCATTTTATACCATAACCTAGCAAGTGTATCGAATATCACCTTCATGTAACATTTAGTTTAACTCTAAAAGGGAGCTAATACGAAAAAACAAATAATAATTTTTAGTTGTTAATCAACTAGAAAATTAAAAAGCATTTTCTAGCTGATTAATAACTAAAAATTATCCTGTTTTTCTATATTAATTTAATAATTCATTTAAAATTAGAAGAGACTTTTGAAAATAACCTACTGAAGGCAATTATTTATTCAAGATATAAAATAAAATTAGAACTTTCTGAGTTTCATTTGGTGTAAAGAAGGGAAAGGGTAGGAAATAATAGCAGTGATTGAGTGCATGGCAAGTGTATGGCTAATTCTCAGATGCTAATACCTGAGAGTTCCCTTCTCTTACAAAGCTTGAAGGAGCCAACAATCTAAGGATGGATGGGACATTGCTGACCAGGTGAGTGCAAAAAGAAGTAACCAAAAAGATGCTATATTCCCAGATGAAACAAATGTGAGTCATAAAATGGTTCTCAACTACTCTGTGGGAACCCTGGGCACCTTGTCTGGAACTGTAGCAACAAAGACAGTTATTTTCTAAAGCTGTTAGTCAAGGTTGTGGGCTCTTAAGTTGAATATTAAGCATATAGTTTTCTGAATCTTAAAAAATCCTCTTCCTTGTGGAGACTAATCATTATTAATTTCTTCATTCCTTTATTAAAGGAATGATGTAATAATTACAAAGGGAGGGGACTACATGTCTGCATGGAAACAGATCTGTGTTTATGGATTTTGAAGCCTAGTCACTCTGTTTCTAGCAGAGAATTTAAAAAGACTGCAGCTGAGAATTCTTAGATTTGAAAAATAGTGGTAATTTTCACAAATTACCATATGCAATTGCCAGTTATACTTCTAAACAATGGCCCCACTTAAGGAATATAACAAAAAAAATTATTGTAGCTTTCCTTTAGAAAACGTGAATGTTATCCCTTAATACTGTCTTCAAAGTTGATGGATTTCAACCTTATTATACACTGTTAATCTTACTGGTATCTAAAACAGAAGTTCCATCATTTCCCACAGACTTTGTGTTAATGTCAAGTCTCATTGGGATATACCTCAATTCTTTTTCAAATTTTAATTAACAAATTAAAATTATATATATATATATATATATATATTGTGCACAACATGATGTCTTAAAATATGTATACATTGTAGAATGGATCAAGCAAGCTAATTATCATGTTAATTATGTCCAATCCCTATTTTTTGTGGTGAAGACTGCTTAAAATCTACTCTGCAATTTTCAGTAATACAATACATTGTTATTAATTATAGTCATCATGTTGTACAATAGATCTCTTGGACTTATTCTTCCTGACTGAAATGTTACATATTGTGAACAACATCTCTCCAAAACTTCCCACAACCCCAGCCCCTGGTAAAACACCATTCTACTCTCTGAGTTCATTTTTTTAGATTTGATGTATAAATAGGATCATGTTCTAGCTTGATGTTTCTGTGCCTAGCTCATTCCACCTAAGATGTTCTCCAGGTTTGTCCACATTGTTGCAAAAAATAGGATAGCATTCTTTTTTTAAGACTGAATAGTATTCCATTGTGTATATTATACCACATTTCATCCATTCATTCACTGATAGACACTTAGGTTGATTCTAATGCTACAATGAATGTGGACATGCAGATATCTCTTTGAAATGTCGATTTAATTTCCTTTAGAAGCATACCAGAAGTGGGATTGTTGGATCATATAATAATTCTTTTTTAAATTTTTTTTAGGAACCTCCATACTGCTTTCTATAATGACTGTGCTAATTTACATTTTCCCCACATCCTTACCAGCATTTATCCTTTGTCTTTTTTATGATAGCCATTCTAACAGGTATGAGGTACAGATCTCATTTTTATTTTATTTTATTATTATTTTTATTAGTAAGTGACTTTATTTTGCACATCAAGATGGTATTTTTATTCAAATCATGAACATTTATCTTGCTGATAAAGATTCTTATTTTGAACAATTATATTAATGGATTTTTGGTACTCTCTTTTGATTAATAGGAGTGAGCTGAGTCGACAGAAACTTCATACCCAAGAGCTGCTTTCTCAGCTGGAAATAGCAAAGGAAAAGGTAGTTGAGGTAAGATAATGACTCCCCTGGGAAGTGCTTTCTGCTGCAGCTTGATACACATGTTATAGAATTTTACCTGAGCCAAATCCAAATTATTTCTCTACTTGGAAATAATACAGAAATCATCCATAACCCTAAAAGCCCACACGCAATATAATGTGAATAAAAACCTTGAACATCAGTGATTCATCATGCGTAAATAATAAAAAGTAGAGCTCTTATTTCTGCCTTACCAATAGACCTTGTGCAGTATTTCAGAGGATGTATTAGGATCCCCTTTATTATTTTTCTTTTTAAAGAAAGAAAGAGAAAGAATAAGAAAGAAAGAGAAAAGAAAAGAGAGAAAGAAAGAAAAGAAAAAAAGAGAGAAAGAAAGAGGGAGAGAGGATGGGAGTCTTGCTCTATTGCCCAGGCTGGAATGCAGTGATGTGATCATAGCTCAGTGCAGCATCAAACTCCTCACCTCAAGCCACCCTTCCATGTGAGGCTACCCTACCAAGTATCTGAGACTACAGGCATGCACCTCAGTGCCAGGCTAATATAAAATAAAAATTTCATTTTCTTTTTTTTTTTAGCTGTTTTCTAAAGTGACTATCTTGTTTTGTATTTCCACCAGAAACATATGAGTTTTGCTTCAGTTGTCCCACATATTCACAAGCATGTTGTATTATCAGTCGTTTTATTTTAGTAATTCTAAAAGGTGTATAGTGGTGTCTTAATTTGATTTTATTTTGCACTTCCCTAATGAGCTATGATGCTGAGTATCTTTTCTTTTTTTGTGATTATTTTAATATAATTTAAATTAAACATTTAATTTCTCAGTTACACTAATCACGTTTCAGAGGCTCAAAGGCCACATGTAATTACTGGCTATCTTATTGGATGGCACAGATTATCAAACATTTCCTTTATTGAAGAAACTTCTGCTAGACAATAGGATGCCTTAGCTAAAGTCATGAGTTCTTTCACATCAGAATTCGTGGCTAATCTTAAGTAGGAATTGAGCAATTTTATAAGACTATAACATTTAGTCCTAAAGCATTCAAAGTCCAATATTCTCATTCCATTTTACAGTTACAAATTTCTCTAGTTTTGATTTAAAAATTACCTGACCATATTTGCTATCTCCCCAACTAAGCTGGAAGCCTTTTAAGAATGGGGTCACTTTTTATCCAATTTGCCTGTCTGTGTCTTTTGGTTGGGGCATTTAGTCCATTTACATTTAGGGATAATATTGATGTGTGTGAATTTGATACTGCCATTTAAAGCTAGCTGGCTGTTTTGCCCATTAGTTGATGCAGATTTTTCATTATGTTGATGCTCTTTACCATTTGGTGTGTTTTTGGAGTGGCTGGTACTGGTTGTTCCTTTCCTTGTTTAGTGTTTCTTTCAGGAGCTCTTGTAAAGCAGGCCTGGTGGTGATGAAATCTCTGAGTACTTGCTTGTTCACAAAGGATTTTATTTTTACTTCACTTATGAAGCTTAGTTTGGCTGGATATGAAATTCTGGGTTGAAAGTTTTTTTCTTTAAGGATGTTGAATATTGGCCCCCACTCTCTTCTGGCTTGTAGGGTTTCTGCTGAGAGATCTGCTATGAGTCTGATGGGCCTCCCCCTGTGGGTAACCTGACCTTTCTCTCTGGCTGCCCTTAGCATTTTCTCCTTCATTTCAACCCTGGTGAATCTGACTGTTATGTGCCTTGGGGTTGCTCTTCTTGAGGAATATCTTTGTGGTGTTATCTGTATTTCCTGGACTTGAATATTGGCCTGCATTGCTAGGTTCGGGAACTTTTCCTGGGTAATATCCTGAAGAATATTTTCCAGCTTGGATTCATTCTCTTCATCACATTCAGGTACACCTATCAAACATAGATTAGGTCTTTTCACATAGTCCCATATTTCTTGGAGACTTTGTTCATTCCTTTTTAGCCTTTTTTCTCTAATCTTGCCTTCTCGTTTTGTTTCATTGAGTTGATCTTTGACCTCTGTTATCCTTGCTTCTGCTTGGTCAATTTGACTGTTAAAACTTTTGCATGCTTTGCAAAGTTCTCGTGTTGTGTTTTTCAGCTCCATCAATTCATTGATATTCCTCTCTAAGTTGTCTATTCTTGTTAGCATTTTGTCAAATCTTTTTTTAAGGTTCTTAGTTTATTTGCATTGAGTTAGAACATATTCTTTTAGCTCATGGAAGTTTCTTATTAGCCACCTTCTGAAGCCTGATTCTGTCAATTCATCACATTCATTCTCCATCAGGCCTTGTTCCCATGCTGATGAAGAGTTGTGATCCCTCGTAGGAGGAGAGGCATTCTGGTTTCAGGTGTTTTTAGCCTTTTTGCACTGGTTTCTTCCCATCTTTGTGGATTTATCCACCTGTCATCTTTGTGGTTGCTGACTTTCAGATTGGGTCTCTGAGTGGACGTCCCGTTAGTTGATAATGAAGTTATTTCTGTTTCTTAGTTTTCCTTCTAACAGTCTGGCCCCTCTGCTGTAGGACTGCTGAGGTCCACTCCAGGCCCTGCTTGCCTGGGGATCACCTGCAGCAGCTGCAGAACAGTAAGGGTTGCTACCAGTTTCTTCTTCTGCTATCTGTGTCCCAGGAGGATATCCGCCAAATGTCAGTCTGATCTCTCCTTTATGAGGTGACTCTTTGGGTATATGGGGGTCAGGGTCATTGTGATATTAATTAGCATTTTCCAGATAATTAGTGAGGTTGAATTTTTTTTCATATACTTCTTGGCCATTTCTATGTCTTCTTTTGTGTCTATCCAGGTCTTTGCCCATCCTTTAACTTAATTGTTTTTTTTCCTTGCTATTAACTTGAGTTTCCTATACATTTTAGATATTAATTCTTTATCAGGTATATGGTTTACAAATATTTTCTTTTATTCTGTATATTGTCTCTTAACACTATTAATTGGCTTCCCCTTGCTGTGCAAAAATTTTTACTTTGAAGCAATTTCATTTGTCTATTTTTTATTTTGTTTCCTGTGTTTTGGAGATCATAGCCAAAAAACCATTGCCTGGACAAAATGTCATGAACCTTTTTCCTATATGTTCTTAGAGTAGTTTTACAGATCTGGGTCTTAAGTCAACGTCTTCAAATTATTTTGAATTGACTTTTGTATATGACATGAGATAATAGTCTAATTTTATTCTTCTGCCTTTAGACATCCAGTTTCCCAAGATCATTTATTTAAGAGACTGTCCTTTCCCCATCGTGAGTTCTTGGCCCCTTTGTCACAAATCAATTGGCCATAAATGCCTGGATTTATTTCTGGGCTATTTGTCTATTTGCAAGTTTTTATGCAAGTATTATGCTGTTTGGGTTATTACAGCACTGTAATATATTTTGAAGTCAGCTAGTATGATACCTTGATCTTTTTTCTTTTTGCCCAAGATTGCTTTGGCTATTTGGGGTCCTTGTGGTTCTACACAAATTTTAAGATTGTTTTTTCTATTTCTGTGAAAAATGGCGTTGTAATTTTGATAGAAAATATACTAAATCTGTAGACAACTTTGGATAGTATTAATATTTTAAAATATTTCTTCTAATCTATAAACACAGGCTACCTTATATTTATTTTATCATTTTCAATTTCTTTTATCAATGTTTTAAAGTTTTTGTTGTACAAGTATTTTACTTCCATAGTCACATTTATTCAAAAGTATTTTATGTTTGCATATATTGTAAACTGGATTTCTTCTTGATTTCCTTTTTGGATTTTTTGGTTACTGTATAGAAATGTTACTAATTTTTCTTGGCTGGTTTTGTATCCTACAACTTTGCTTAATTCATGTAGTAGTTCTAAAAGCTTTTTGGAGGTGTCTAAATGATTATATATATAAAATCTACAAATTTATCTGCTTTTCCAATTCAAATCTTCTTTATTTCTTTCTCTAGTATAATTTCTAGTACTATATTGAATACAGTGGTAACAGCAGACATCTTGTTCCTGATCTTAAGAGAAAAAGCTTTCACTTTTTCACCAGTGAGTATATTATTAGCTATGGGTTTGATATACATGGCCTTTATTATGTAGAGATACATTCATGCTATAGCTAATTTGTTAAGAATTTTTATGATGAGGGGATATTAAATTTTATATAGTACTTTTTCTGCATCTATTGAGATGATCATATGGTTTTGTCCATCATTCTGTTAATGTCGAATATGAAAATAATAAATTTTGTATGTTTAACCATTCTTGCATTCTTATGATAAATGCCACTTGATCATGGTGAATGAAACTTTTAATATGCTGTTGAACTCAGTTTGCTAGTATTTTGCTGGGAAGTTTTACATCTACATTCATCAAAGACATTATAATGTAATTTTCTTTTCCTGTAATGTTTTCATCTTGCTTTGGTATCAAGGTGATGCTAGCCTCATCAAATGAGATCAAAAGCATTTTCTCTTATCCATTTGTTTGAAAGAGTTAAAGAAGTGTATTCTTGGTTCTTCTTCAAATGTTTGATAGTAGCAATGAAGCCATTAGGTGCTGAATTTTTCCTTTTTGGGAGATGTTTTTGTTACTGATTTAACTTTCTTACTCATTATTGGTATGTTCAAATTTTCTGTCTCTTCATGTTCAGTCTTCTTTTTTTTTTTTTTTTTTTTGTCTGTGAGACAGTCTTTCAGTCACCAGGCTGGAGTACAGTGGTGAGATATCAGCTCACTGCAACCTCTGCCTCCCAGGTTCAAGCAATTCTCCTGCCTCAGCCTCCCAAATAGCTAATTTGTGCATTTTTAGTAGAGATTTTTCCATTCTTTTGCATTTGCTGAGGAGTGATTTACTTCCAATTATGTGGTCAATTTTAGAGTAGGTGCCATGCAGTGCTGAGAAGAATGTATATTCTGTGGATTTGGGGTGAAGATTTCTGTAGATGTCTATTAGGTTTGCCTGGTCCAGATCTGAGTTCAAGTCCTGGCTATCCTTCTTAATTTTCTGTCTCATTGATCTAATAGTGACAGTGGAGTGTTAAAGTCTCCCACTATTATTGTGTGGGAGTCTACATCTCTTCGTGGGTAATTAAGAACTTGTTTTATGTACCTCAGTACTCCTATATTGGGTGCATATGTATTTAGGATTGTTAGTTCTTCTTGATGCATTGATTATTTTGCCATTATGTAATGCCCTTCTTTGTCTCTTTTGATCTTTGTTGGTTTAAATTCCATTTTATCAGAGACTAGGGTTGCAACTCCTGCTTTTTTTTTGCTCTCCATTTACTTGGTAAATCTTCCTCCATACCTTTATTTTGAGGCTTTCTGTGTCCTTGCATGTGAGATGGGTTTCCTGAATACAACACACTGATGGGTTTTGACTTTTTATCCAATTTGCCAGTCTGTGTTTTTTGATTGGGGCATTTAGCCCATTTACATTTAAGATTAATATTGTTATGTGTGAATTTGATCCTGCCATTTTGATGACAGCTGGATGTTTTGCCCATTAGTTGATGCATTTTCTTCATTGTGTCGATGGTCTTTACCATTTGGTGTGTTTTTGGAGTGGCTGGTACTGGTTGTTCCTTTCCTTGTTTAGTGCTTCTTTCAGGCACTCTTGTAAGGCAGTCCTAGTGGTAACAAAATCTCTCAGCAATTGCTTGTCCATAAAGGATTTTTTCCCCTTCTCTTATGAACCTTAGTTTGGCTGGATATGAAATTCTAGGTTGAAAGTTCTTTTGTTTAAGGATGTTGAATATTGGCCCCCACTCTCTTCTGGCTTGTAGGGTTTCTGCCAAGAGATCCACTGTGAGTCTGATGGGCTTCCCTTTGTGGATACCCGACCTTTCTCTCTCGCTGCCCTTTGCATTTCTTCCTTCATTTCAACCCTGGTGAATCTGATGATTATGTGCCTTGGGGCTGCTCTTCTTGAGGAATATCTTTGTGGTGTTCTCTGTATTTCCTGGACTTGAATGTTGGCATGCCTTGCTAGGTTGGGGAAGTTCTCCTGGATAATATCCTGAACAGTATTTTCCAGCTTGGATTAATTCCCTCCATCACATTCAGGTACACCGATCAAACATAGATTAGGCGTTTTCACATAATCCCATATTTCTTGGAGGCTTTCTTCATTTCTTTTCACTCTTTTTTCTCTATTCTAGCCTTCTCATTTTATTTCATTGAGTTGATCTTCAATCTCTGATAGCCTCTCTTCTGCTTGGTCAATTCAGCTACTGAAACTTGTGTATGCTTTGCCAAGTGCTGGTGCTGTGTTTTTCAGCTCCTTAGAGTCATTTATATTCTTCTCTAAGCTGTTTATTCTAGTTAGCATCTCATCTAACCTTTTTTCTAGGTTCTCAGTTTCTTTGCATTGGGTTAGCACATGTTCTTTTAACTCTGAGAAGTTTGTTAATACCCATCTTCTGAAGCCTGTTTCTGTCAATTCATCAGATTCATTCTCCATCCTTGATTCCTACCTGGTGAGGAGTTGTGATCCCTTGAAGGAGTGGCGTTCTCCTTTTTGGTGTTTTCATCCTTTTTGCACTGGTTTCTTCCCATCTGAGTGGCTTTATCTACCTGTGGTCTTTGTAGTTGGTGACTTTTGGATAAGATCTCTAAGTGGATGTCCTTTTTGTTGATGTTGAAATGATTTCTTTCTGCTTCTTAGTTTTCCTTCTAATAGACCCTTCTGCTGCAGGACTACTGGAGGTCTACTCCAGACCCCGTTCACCTGGCCATCACCCCAGGGGCTGCAGAACAGCAAAGGTTGCCGCTGGCTTCTTCCTCTCCTATTCTCATCCCAGAAGGGTGCTCACCAGATGTCGGCCTGAGCTCTCCTTTATGAGATGTCTCTTTGGGTATATGTGGGTTGGGGTGTAGCTTGAGAAGACAGCCTGTCCCTTACAGGAGCTTGAGTGCTGTGCTGGGAGCTCCATTGTTCCATGCAGAGCTGCTGGGCAAGTACCTGTAAGTCTGCTGCAGCTGAACTCATAACCGCCTCTTTTCCCAGGTGCTCTGTCCTAGGAAGGTTGGCTTTATTTATAAGTTCATGTCATGCTGCTGCCTTTTTTCATAGATGTCCTGCCCTGCACTGAGTAGTCTAGTTACAGTCTGCCTGCAGAGGCATTGCTGAGCTGCTGCAGGCTCTGCTCAGCTGCTGTGTGAACTGCCTCGGTAGTTAGGGACACCCTTCCCCCTACTGAGCTGTACCAGCCTGGGTCCAGCTGTGCTTGCTGTGAAACTCTCAGTCCAAATTGTTTCAGATTTCTTGTTTTGTGGGGGTGGTGCCTGCTGAGCCAGATAGCCTGGCTCCCTGTCTCAGCCCCCTCCCTTTCAGTTAAATTGGCGGCTCTGTCTCACAGGTGTTCCTGGCACCAGTTGAAACAGCCACCTAGACCTGTGTGAGTTTCTGTGTGCCTACCCGGCACCAGCTAAGACAGCCGTGCTGGAAACTCATGGAGCTTTTCAGCTCAGGAATCTCCTGGTCTGTAGGCAGAAATAACTCGTTTGAAAATGAGGTGATCGCTCACCCTCTGCTTTGTTCTCACTGGGAACTGTACTCCAGAGCTGTTCCTATTTGGCCATCTTGGATCCGCCTCCAGTGAATTTTTTAGTTCCAGAAGTTCTCATTGGTTCTTTCTTAAAATGGCTATTTTGTCTTTCAGTCCTTGGATTTTTTTACTAGATTCCTTGGACTCTTTGTATTGGGTTTCAACTTTCTCCTGGATCTTGGCAAGCATTCTTGCCATCTGGACTTTGAATTCTATATCTGACATTTCAGATATTTCAATCTGCTTAAGAACCATTGCTGAGGTCCAGTGTGCTCATTTGGAGGTAAGGTCTTGCATTCATTTTTAACATCACCTAAGTTAGACAACTCAGCTAACTCATGGAGCCCCTATCCTTTCTGTCTGCTTAACCAGGATTGTTGTCATTGTTCATAAAATAGCCCCACCACACACAAAAATGCATGCATGCAGACATACACATTCACTGATATCACATTATTTTGGAATAAAATTTCTATTATCAGACCCTAAAGATTTTCAAATAAGAAAACTAATATCTTATAATCCGTAAAATAGATGGCTAGTATCATATTTGATAATTAGTCTGAAACTTAAAAATAAGAATAATATATAACCTTTATTTTCCTGTTCTCTTTTGTTTTCACATCTTTTTTTTCCTGCCAATCTCATTTATTTCCTCAGATACTCCCTGCCTATTTACATTGATCATCATAAGACTATACGTGTAGGCCAAAGTAATCAAAGAATTGGGTGAAAGTGGTCTTGTTTGTAAACAATAATTTGCTGTAACTTTTACTGACACATTGTTTGACTAAAACAGCAAATAAATTCGGTGAAACTGATTATTCAGTCACAGTGTTCCTTTTTACAAATCATCAACTTATTTACCAGAAAACAAAAGTATTGCTACTTTTCACCCCAGATTTACCCACTCCCTAGAAAGTATGACTAGAAAGTATGTCTTGAAGGCATGCCATTTATGCAGCCTTAATGAGATCTGTGGAAATTGAAATGATGGGCATACAATCCTTCATATGCAGCAGAAGCCAAGTTTTCCAAACCTAAATTCTCTGATGTAGCCATTAATACTGAGTATTTTTTCTCATGGTAATATTTTCTATCTAGAGAAGTTTATATAATAAGAAATTCAAAATCAACATTTTAAAATGTTTCTATTGTGCCAAGAATTGCTCTAAATACTTTACATTTATTAACTCACTTAGCCTTCACAGGAACCCCATGAGGCCGCTATGTCTGAATATATGATTATTATCATCACCATTCATACTTTATAAATAAATAATAAAATGATCATTTTGCAAGTAATTTGAATGAGGAGTCAAATCTAGGCAGTCTGTCTTGAGTGTGTATGCTTCATCACTATCCTATACTGCTTATAAAGACCACAAGAACTAAAAGATTTATTGACATTTAAGTTTTTCTAAAGAATTCCTTTGCATTAACTTTTAATGTGTGCAATCAAATTAAAGTTTCTAATAAGAACTATAATAGCAATAGCAGCAACAACCAAACTTCACATCAGAAATAGCTGGTGACTTCCTAAGAAAAGGAAAAAAGAAGGCCGGGCACGGTGGCTCAAGCCTGTAATCCCAGCACTTTGGAAGGCGGAGGCGGGTGGATCACGAGGTCAAGAGATCAAGACCATCCTGGTCAACATGGTGAAACCCCATCTCTACTCAAAATACAAAAAACATTAGCTGGGCATGGTGGTGCGTGCCTGTAATCCCAGCTACTCAGGAGGTTGAGGCAGGAGAATTGCCTGAACTCAGGAGGCGGAGGTTGTGGTGAGCCGAGATTGTGCCATTGCACTCCAGCCTGGGTAGCAAGAGTGAAACTCCGTCTCAAAAAAAAAAAAAAAAAAAGGAAAGGAAAAAAGAAAAAATATATGCGTGCCTAGATTGTCTATTGTAATCTCCTTTTTAGGCCACAGCAAACAAGAAGATGAGTATTTCTCTGCTTTGTATCACAAATTATATCACTTGACATATTACCATTTTTTCTGATGATTTTGAAATAATGATTTTTAAACTTTATACAGTAAAGAAATGCCATTTTGCTGGTTAAAAAGAAATAAAAGAAAGAAAGCTACTTATTCTCCTCTACTGATCTCTCACTGAATTAATATATATTGAATACACATTCTTTTTCTTGTCTTACACTGTAGGTTTTGTCTCTACTACAAAGAAAAAGGTCCCTCTTATCATGGAGCTTGCATTCTAGTGGGAGAGACAGATAGAAAAGAAGTAGATAGGCAATATAGCATAAGATAGTGATAAGTGCCAGAAAGGAAAGCCAGCAGGACACAGGGATAGTGAATGCAGGAAGGAGTTCTCTGAGAAAATAACATTGAAGTAAAAACTCAAATTATGAGTAGTAATGCATATAAACATCTGAGCAGAAGAGCAAGAATAAATGAATGCTCTGAGGTGGGGACTACTCTAACATGTCCAGAGCAGTTCAGAAAGCAGTGCAACAGCAAAACAGTGAGGGAGGGGAGCAGTGGTAGATGTTGATGACAGAGATATAGGCAGGGACCAGATGGTGGCAACTTGTGAGATATGGTATAGATATGAATTTCATCCTATGTGTATCACTGAAGAGTTTCAATCAGGACCATGATTTGATTTTCTTTGAATATGGCTACTGTGTAAAGACAATACTATAGCAGGCAGTGGGAGAGGCAGAACAGTCAGGAGGCCACTGCAGACATCCAGGCTAGAAATAGTGGTGTTTGCACAAGAGCATTAGCAATAGAGGTGGGAAGAAGTGGAGATTCAGAGTCTATTTTAAAGCAGAGAATATGGGACTTGCTGATGGATTAAAAATGGAGCCAGAAGGAAAACAAAAGATCAAGGGTGATCCAACTGCTTCCTTCCTTCTGTATGGAAGAAACAAGAACAATTTGAATAAATAGCAAAACAGCCTGAATACAGATTACAATTATTATAGAATTTAAAAATTAAGTAAATTTGGAGCATCATACTGTTTTCATTTCCCATAAGGTTTTTGTTTCCAAACAGGTTTTCAACAAGATTTCCATTTATTTCCTTCTTTTACCATTCAATTATTTCAATTTATTCTGGGCAATTGAATCCACTAATATTAATTTTTCACTAGTCTATTTGTTTTTTTGGCTAAAGTAATTTTTAGAACATTTGCAAATTGAACAATATCAGTAATCTTTAATGCATTTTACTTCTTGTTTTTCTTTAGCAAGGTGCTTTGCCTAATGAAATTTTCAAAATGAAATTTCAAAAGTCTATTGTGCTTGGCTTGTTAATACTTAGGACATTTTGAGTCATCTTGATTTACAGATCTTCAAAAGAAATGCTCAAGTGGAGATTTTTACATAGTTTGTAATTATTCAGAATGGTTAAAGAATAGAAAAAAATAAGGAATAAAATAAGGAATATCACTGCCTTCAGTCCTGACCTCAGCAGTAAACCTGTGACTCACCTGTAATGAAAAGGTCATATAATGTGGCAGCTGAATGAAGTGTGTGACAGGCAGCAAGAACCTGAGGCTGTTCTCAGATCTATAATGTCCTATTTATTCTATGCCTGACACTTGAAGCTTGACATTTTTAATTGTACAGCTCAGCTGAACTAAGAAGAGAAAGCCAAAAGAGCATTTTGGTTTAAGTATAAGGACTTTTAAAACAATTTCAGCAATCATCTCAAAGCATAGAAATCCTTCCAATATTAATGCAATCACATTCTGTGGCTATGGCCAACAGTCTCTGCATATTGAATAGGTTTTTACTGCTCATCTCAAGTGAACCAGGGAAGTATGCGTTAAGTTCCTGTTCTTCAAACAAGAAAATCTCCTCAGATACTCCTCAAATGCCTCCTTAGGTGAAAGTGCTAGATTTTGTTTTCTAGGAAGTAAGATTTTTCTAAGTGGCTCAACCCTATAGCAACAAACAAGGTTGCTACAGCTTCACATGGTGCCTCAACTCTGCTTTCAGCTGGTGAAAACTGCATTCCAAAACCAGATGAAGGTATTTACCTTAGTCTCCAACTGTTTGATCTGGGGTTTTGCCAAACGCCCCTCGTCATCAGCTTCTCAAGCTTACTGACCTCACTGTAAGTCTCAAGTCTTTGCAGTGTTTGCTTTACCCACCATGTTTTATAATTCCAGCCAAGATTGGCAAAGAAATTTTATATTTATGAAGAATAAGGCTTCCAAACTGAATGAATTTTTCCAAAAATGTCTCAATTAAGGCTTTCTTGATGAAGAAAAACATAATTCTGTGGGTCTCGATTACTCAGAGACTGTGCAAGATCAGGATGGGAATAGGAGAAATGAGTAAAAGGAAGCATGAAGAAAAGTAAAAGGTAGAAGAAGAACAAGAACAAAGGAACAAAGGTGAAGTGGGGGAAGCTCCATGTGTTGTGTGTAAATGTGTGTGGCATGGGTAAGTACTCGGTCAGGGAACTCAGCAACAAAGAGTTAGTCATTTCTATTTTCTCAACATTTAAAAAATAGTCTATATTTCAGATGTGCACTTGAGTGGTATTGACAGTGATTTAGTTTATTAAAAGTACCATATTTACCATTATGCTTTCAATTCAGTTATAAAGTTGCACTGAATGACCTGTTCATTTGTGTTCATTTATCTTCAAAAAGAGGAATGAAATACAATAAAATAGAAATAAATGTATTTTCACAATTGTCATTATTTTAAACTGTGCAAAAATATTTTCCTTATATGTCTCACTTTAGGAAAACTTCTAAATGAAAATTTAATCTCGAATATTAGAGATGAAAAAGGTTTTGCCATTTAAAAAATAATATACTGTTTTTAAAGTAGGATGGGAAATAAGATTCTCAACATATAATGTGACTTCTCAATTTTAAACTCATATTTGCCATGGAAATTTTCTTGGTCATGCTCTCCTCTCTGAGCTCACTCTAAGCAATGCTTTTCAGTTTCACAACTTTAATTCTCACTTTGTAGTAGGTAATTTAAATTTCCTCTCTAAGCCCTGAGTTCTGGACATAAACCTAGAACTACAGTATCCCTCCTACCTAAAATCAATGTTTTAAATTTCTTCAGTATTCATCTACTAGACAATATGACAGCACCACCCTTCTGTTTAAAAAATTAAACTTGTAATGAATCATTATTATTAAAGACTGTTCAGTCTAAACTCCCCATTTGATTAGTTAAGACTGTTCAAAGTTTTGGTCTCAGACTGTCTTTGTAATTTTCTTCTACCACTATCTTTCCTGTACATCATATGCCACACACTCTGAGGTTGCTATTTGTCATAGGCACCTTGCAATTTCTCTCTCTGTGCTTGACCATCTTTACTCCATAGGGCAGGCATGGACATGTGCCCTTCAGAACTCTTTAAGAAAATCTGCTATAGGGAGCAGAGTTAATTGAAAGCCTTCAGCAGCCAATCCTGTGAATGCGGAGATCACATTTTCCCTGGGCTACCACTAACCAGTGACTCAGCATAGTAGAATTATAAGTGCTAGCCCATTTCAGCCCTATGCAATATGTCTCAAATAGGCAACTTTGATTCATGAAACCCCCAACATTCTGCCTGAGACTTTCTGAGAACAATGCTATAGTCTGGGGTTCTTCCTAATTCTGCTCTCTCTCCTTTTAAAAAGCACAGACATGCATCATGCTCTGAGGCTTTCCTTATCTACTCACTTTCACCCTTGATTCTTCATAAGTGTCTCCCCTAATAAATGTCTAGTACACATAGTTCCAAGTTGGTGTCTGCTTCTCAGGAGACCTGAGCTGACCAACACTTGTCACTTCTGTGTATCTACTTCTACTCATTGTGCAAGATTGAATACAAATACAACTCATCAGCAATTTTCCACTTAATTATCTGAGAGCAACTCTTTTTCTCCTCCGATATATAATATCCTCTCATTCATCTTTTTATGGTATTTTACTCCTTTAAAAATGTATGAATATGGAATGTATGGCACCACAGTGGCAGTGGCTGCTGTGCATGCAGACCTATGCATGGTGGCAGCTGGGGAGCCCAAGGTTGGACCTCTCCCGCAAGTACTGACCTAGCTGGGTTCTGAGTGACCAGACAGCCAGATTGAGGCTTTAGGGAACAAAGCAGAGGCTGGGCTCAGGCCTGAGCCAGGGCAATATAGGTGCCCAACAGCCCCCTGTCACACTTGGTAGGTAGGGCAGCAACAGTGGCCTCTTTAGATGAAGAAAGCTTTGTGCTGTACTTCACCACTTATGCAGAATTTGATGCTGTGATTGGTTACTTAGAGGATGTTATCAAAGATGCCAAGTTCCAGTTATTAGAGAAATTTCATGGACAAGTACTACCAAGAGTTTGCAGACACAGAAGAAAAAACTCAACTTGATGCCTATTTTTGGTAGGAAAGTTTATAGAACAGCTGCTGAAGAGGATTCCTGGATTTAACATGGCAGTTTTCACAGCAACATTACAGCACCATAAGGATGAAGTGTCTGGTGACATATTCGACATGCTGCTCACATTTACAGATTTTTCTGGCTTTTAAAGAAGTATTTCTGTACTACAAAGCAGAAAAAGCAGGTCAGAGACTGGACTTACACAGTGGCTTAATGGTGACTTTGTTGTGCAAATCTTCTTCTATGCCAGCTTCCCAGAACAATCTGTGGTACTAAGGTCCTGCCTCCAGGAAATGAATGGGAGCATTCTGGATCTCACTGGCCCAATTGGCCAATAGGTTCAGCTAATTATGACAGAAAAATACATCTTAAATAGACGGACTCTGTTCTGCAATTCCTCATTCATGTTAAGTATTGATGGGTCAAAACGAAAATGACCTGACACTCCTAGACCTGTTTCTCCTGAAATACTTTTCTGTATTTTGTAACCTTAGTAGTCTTCCCCAAGTGCTCCGTAACCCTAGTATCCCTCCCCTCCCCAACTAGACACCTCTCTCAGGTGCCCTGAGTCAGATTCCTCTAGAGCAAGCCCATGTCAAGCATTCCACCTAGGGGGACCCTTCTCCCAGTATATATGTTGTGGAATAATCCACCATCACGAACTCTTCTTGCCCAAGCAGATTTTGCATGAATCCTTTGTGCACTCACAGCTCTTTTTTTACATGGGTCAGAGATTCAGTATTTCATCCTCAATGGGGCTTTTGAGTATTTGGGAGTATTTATCTAGGGTGTTCCTCAAGCCAGCTGCCTGCCTTGAGATTTCTGACTCTCCCATATTCACAGCTTGTCTTGGCTATAGGAATCAACAGAAACAGTGTAACTGTATCAGGACTGTTTCTGGAAGTCTTTTGGAAGAATTATTTTTGAAAAAAAAATTTATAGATGAATATTCAGCCTAACCTAGTGAATATGATCTTGGAATTTCCATGATTACCCACTTAAAGATCAAAGTATACTACGCTGAGTGCTTTTTAGTTGTTAGTGCTATGAAGACAAAAATGCTTTCTATATTGGTGTTGAATTATAACTTACTGAGCACCAATGAATGTATACTGTGTGCTGGCAGTAGACTAAAAGATATTCTGTTATTATAGCATGTTAACTGTGTTTATGCATGATTGCTGAAAATCTTTTCTGGATGAACTAGTTTGTTAGATTTTCTGTTGGAGTAGGTAGGGACTCTGTGATTTCTTCTTCCTGTCAAAATTTTTCCTATCAAGATGGTGTTCCACTAGCCTAGCTCAACATAAGTAGGAGATAGTAAACAGTTTTACTGGTCATCTATCTTCTTTTGCTTAGTACAATGTTTGGTAGAATATTATTTACCAGAAATCATGTATGTCACCCCTGTGTAAGAAGAAGAAACATTGTAGCTCAAGCCCCAATGTGTAACTTTGATTTTTAAAGTAAAAATAATAATCTGTATTGAATCTGGATATTCTGGTTTTAAAGGATTAGTTATAAGCTATGTATTTTTCTGTGCTAATGTGCTGCTTATTTTTACTTTGATACCATGAATAGAAAAAGTTATGTTTATGTTTCATGTTGAATATTGTTAAAATAAACCATTGTTTGCAATCACTTAAAGACAATTATCCTTATCAAAAAAGAGTAAACATATGGGACAAGATTTTAAAAATGATTGGTAAGCTTAGCTTGAAAAACCTGGGTAAACCTGAAACTAATTTGAATATCATAATGATTCCTTCATATTTGACAGTCTCCTGAATGATATGTAGTAGTATGATTACCCATAAAATATCTTTAGTCTTCAAGGATAATTGACATTCTAGGAATTAGTAACAAACCAATCCTATAGATTCCCATCCTCCTTGCTCATCAATATAGTAATGGAAGTACATGTACTGTATGTTGAGATTAATGGTACAAGACTATAATTTTTTTGGACACCAAGATTCATATGAGGATCATCTTCTCTTCATCTCTTTATCTTTCTCCTTCCTCCCTTCCCCCCATTGCAGCCTATCACTCTACCCTTGTTTCCTTTTCCTTCTTCCATTCCTATATTTTGCTTTCATCACTTTAACATAAAACGTAATATGGCATACAAAGAATTCTAACAGGAGAATGCCTAGGTGCCATCAGAGCACAAGGAGATTATTTCTGAAAACAGGATTGAGGAAGTATATTGTGAGCTCTGTCTTTAGAAAGATTAGGGGCTGGGTGCGGTGACTCACTCCTGTAATCCCAGCACTTTGGGAGACTTGAGTCGGGCAGATCACCTGAGATCAGGAGTAAAGACCAGACTGACCAACATGGAAAAACCCCATCTCTATTTAAAAAAAAAAAAAAATTAGTTGGGCGTAATGGCGCATGCCTGTAATCCCAGCTACTTGAGAGGCTGGGGCAGGAGAATCACTTCAACCTGGGAGGCGGAAGTTGCGGTGAGCCAAGATCATACCGTTGCACTCTAGCCTGGGCTACCAGAGCAAAACTCCAGGAACGGAGGAAAAAAGGAAGGAAGGGAGGGAGGGAGGGAAGGAGAGACGGAGAGAGGCTGGGAGGACGGGAGGGAAGAAATATTAGGAAAGGGAAGAAAATTTCTAGGCAAAAGTAACAATGCTTGCAGTAGTAGAAATAAACATAGGGACATACTACTTGCTGGTGAAGATTTTATATGTATTAATAGATAGTAAACCTATATAGATAATATCATACATAGATAATAAAGTTTATATTGCAAAGAATAGGGGAATATATCTTTTGTGCCATAATAGTACATTTGAAAATTTTCCTGATGGTAATACTGAATTGATGGAGGTTTCAGGCTAAGGATAAATAATGAGATTTAGATTAAGGAAAGATAATTTTGCTGTTGGTTTAGTGGTGTACTAGGGGAGAGGGCTTGAGTAATATACCTCACATAATACAGATAGTGTACCAATATATATTTTAATACATAACTACATTTGCAAATAAATAGACATGCAGTCTATTCATACAGGAATTTATTGACATCCACTGAAATGTTTAGCACTGAAACATTCTCGAATTATTGCAAAACATTTACTTGGATATTACCTTGGGAAATTGGTTTATATATTCAAATAATTACTAAGTCATATGAAATGTGGACCATCTTCATAATAGTGGTTTTAAGAATATAATACTCATGGAGTGTGAATCAAGTAAGAATGTTGTCATAGGTCAATGTTAGCCAGTGATTCTGGTAACTCACGTGAGAAGGTCTGTTTATCTTTGAGGCTAACCTTGAACTCTAAGGAACTATTTAAAGGATAACCTGGAGGATTTCTTTATATTACCACAAAATTGGAGGCAAAAAGCGGCAACACTGTTAGTAAGGAATCCTCAAATATGCCTCCTAAAGTCCTTATATCCCAGCACTCTCCTAGATGACTTATGTCAAAACTATTATGCATTTCAGAACATCTGGAACTTCTGGTAGGACTTAATCTCAAGCATGGGTGACAGGCCTCTCCTTAAGATGTGGGTGCAACCTCATGATGTCATGTTGGTAGCCAGTGATGGTTACCATTCATTTCATTTCTCACCCAATAAGAATTCATCAGCTTCCTTGTTAAGTAGATACTTAGAAAACATGATTTATTTGAGCTTCACAGTAACTCTATGAAATATCTATTACTGCCATTTTATAGGTGTTTACATTGTAGCTGAAAAGATGTTAAATAGCTTGCCAATTATCACAGAGCTAGCGAAGTGGAATAGACAATAAAAACCCAGATTGACTAACCCCAGTGCCTTCCTTTTGGAGCATTCTAGAATGCCTTCTGTCTAAACAAATGTTCATAACTATTATCACAATGTCAGAGTTCCATAGGTAAGTATAAACATCAAACTTCAGAAGTGAAGGATATGTACCTCCTAGGAGACAGGGTAGGGGATGAATGCATGAGCTGGATCTTGCCACTCAAGATCTAAAACACAAAATTAGTAAAACTTGTAACAATCCTTCCTACACTCCTAATTTGACTCTCCGTCATTCTCTCACATACATCCAAACCACAGACACACACATAAACACACACGCTCCAATAAGTACATGATTTTAAACTAATAATTTTTAAAGGGTAACCTTATAAGAAGACCCAGTAGCGTATTCTAATATGTAGGATGACATTCAGAAAAGCATATGGAAATTTGATGAACTGCTTTAACATATCCTGCCTTTTGCAAAGTAAAGAAAAATAGTACTTTGCTTTTAAAAAGCATGATGACAGATTAATACTTTACAGATGACTAGAAGGTAAATACTACTTTAAGACTAATTTTGAAGCTGAGAGGCTATTATTTAGAAACTTGAAAGAATAGTACAAAGGCAATACAAATATTTGCAAACTAAAATAGAAAAATTTATTTTCCAAAAATGTCATTTTAATAGACAAGAACATCAGATGTCACAAATAAAACCCATAGATCTGGATAAGTTCAGTAATTAGATATTAAAAGTACAGAAATGAGCAGCAAGATGATTAACTGATTATAAGTAAACGGTTTCATTGCTAGAGTTAACATACTATTAAAATGTACTGAGATAGTCATACTTGCAGTTTGCTTTTGTTTCCTACTGATAGCAATTAAAAAATATTCAATAATGTATTCAATTTGTATTTATTATGTGCTTATCATGTATCAGGCATTGTTCTGGTTTGGTACTGTGGGTAAAGCAATGAACATGATAGAAAACTCACTGCCCTTTGTGGCTTATATTCTAGTAAGAAGAGGCAGAAAAATGTTTTCCATCAATATATAGGATAGGTAAGGACAAGTGCTATGGAACAAGGAGGAGAGAGACTGCCAGGGTCGGTGCCTCTTTACATAAGGTAGACAAAGTGAGCCTTTCTGATATGGTGAAAGTAGAGCAAAGACCTAAAGTACATGAAGAAGTAAGCCATGCGAATATCAGGGGAGAATGTTGCAAGCAAAAAGAAGAGCAAGCACAAAGGCCCCGAGCCCTTAGTGAATTTAAGAAGCATCAACAGAGTCAGGTACAGCTAGAACACAACACTTAAGGGGCCATGGAGTTATAAAGGTAGTGGGTCAAGATCACACAGAACCTCATTGGCCATTACAGGAGATGTGACCTGACTTTAGTAAGATAGATAGTCATCAAGAACTTTGAGAAAGGGGTGCATAGCATCTGACTTATGATTTAAAAGTATGTACTGTGGTATTGAAAATAGATTACAGAGAAAGTGAAAGACCAGGGAAGAGGCCATTTTCAGTAACCCATATGACAGCTATAACGTCCTGGTTAAGGCTAAGAGTCAAGGTGGTGAAACGTGGTTGAATTCTGGATAGATTCTAAGGGCAGGGCCAACAAGATTTGCCGATGGATTCAGTGTTAGGAATAAGTAACAGAAAGAAAAGTAAGTAAAAAACTGTTAAATGGAGGTGTTCCTATTTCCTAATATGGAAAAGACCATGTTGAAGCTAAAAAAGTCAGTGTTTAATGTTGAGCACTTTAAGTTTTAGTCATGTATTATATATCCAAGCAGAGATGTTAAGTAGAGAGTTGGATATGCCAGTCTGGAGTTCAGGGGCGAAGTCCAGACTGGAAATATACATTTGGAAGTAGTCAGCAAAAATGTCATTTAAAAACAGGATATTAGACAAGGTCATAAATGATGTAAATGTAATATATACTTCCATATTTGAATTGATGTTTAGTTATCAGAAATCTGGGTTATTTCAGATAAAGTGATACTCTAACTACTTATTCAAAGTCACTAGTATTTACTAATTGGTTTCAATAATGTACTCAGTAAAATTGACTTTATTTTCTAGTGATTTTACTTTTAGTTTTCCTAGCTTATGGAATAATTTTTTAGCTCTTTTATGATAGGGCAATGTCTTAATTATTTTGTATCTTCCCACAATGCTTAGTAAGACACTTTACATAAACTTCAATAAATGTACTGAATTCAAAAATATATGGATATGAAAACATTGAAATGAAAACTCCAGATTATTTATTATGATCCACCTATAGCTTGGTGCTCTAATAAACATGCAAACTTAAAAATATAATTTGACCTGCACTCTAGGAGTTTCAGATTTGTTATTCTCCCACACAGATTCTATTTAAAAAACAGAATTCCATTCTGTGATAGAATTACAGCTGCTGATGTTCCTGTGAAACTGAACTGCTGTTGATGCTACAATAGTTATAATAATTTATTGACATTTATAGTAACCCTACAAGAAAAGTTGTATTATGACTACTTTATCACTTTAAATAAAATAAAACAAATTATGTATGTGGAATTGTAGACTAACAAGTTGCAGAACTTGGATTCACACCCAAGTCAGTTTGACTTAGGAAACCAGAATTTTATTTTTACTCTACCATCACTCTTACCTGAGCAGTCTCTAAAACACATAAATTAATAGATGTGTGAGACTGAGATATAATAGAAAGCATATTTTTTGAGGAAATTCAAAAAAGACGGCAAGAAAAAAAGAAATTCAACCATACAGACAATCTAGAATATTGTCTCGATTCTTGCAATCATGGAAAGAGAAGCAAGATAAAGAATTATCCCCTTGGAGATCCAAGGTGGCCAAATAGGAACAGCTCTGGAGTGCAGTTCCCAGCAAGAGCAACAAAAAGGGTGAGTTATCACTGCATTTTCAAATGAGGTACCAGGTGCATCTCAATGAGACTGTTTGCACAGTGGGTGTAACCCAAGAAGGGTGAGCCAGGCAGGGTAGGGCGCTGCCTTACTTGGGAAGTGCAATTCCTGGAGGACCCCCCTCCCTACAAAATGGAGGCCAAGAGGGCTTTTTCATCCACTCCAGCATTCCAGTTCAGATACTGCACTTCTCCCACAGTTTTTACTGCTCACAGACCAGGAGATTCCCAGGCCAAAAAGCACCAGGAGTTTCCAGCACAGCTGTTTCAGCTGGTGCCACTAGTTTCTGCACAAAAACTCACACAAATCTGGGTGGCCATTTCAACTGGCACCTGGAATGCCTGGGAGACAGAGCCGCCCATTCAACTGAAAAAGAGGGGGCTGAAAGGAGGGAACCAGGTGATCTGGCTCGACAGGTCCCACCTCCACAAAGACCAGCAACCTGAAATGCTCTGGATTCAGAGTTTCGCAACAAGTGCAGCTTGACATGGGATGGTCCAGTTCTGTGGGAGGAAGGGCACCCGCCATTACAGAGGCAGTCCACCAATACTGGGGCAGTCTGCCATTACTGAGGCAGACTGCCATTACCAAGGCAGTTCTAACTGTACCTCTGCAAATAAAACTGCAAGAAAGTTTACAAAGCAGCTGGGCAGAGCCTGCAGCAGCTCAGCAACACCTCTGCTGGCAGACTGTGAATAGACTGTCTTCTTACTGGGCAGGGCATCTCTGAAAACAGGCAGAAGCACATCAGGAACTTATAAATAAAGCCCCGCCTTCCCAGAACAGAGCACCTGGGGAAAGAGGCGATTTTGAGTTCCCCTGCAGCAAACTTAAACATACCTGCCCAGCAACTCTGAACAAAAAAACAGAGCTCCCAGCATAGCACTTGAGCTCTGATAAGGGACAGACTGTCTCCATAAGCAGCTCCCCAAACCCCAAAGACTCAAAGATGCACCTCATAAAGGAGGGCTCAGGCTGACATCTGGCAAGTACCCATCTGGGACAAAGATAACAGAAGAAGAGACTGGAAGCAACACTTATTGTTCTGCAGCCACCACAGGTGATTCCCAGGCAAGCAGGGTCTGCAGTGGACCTCCAGCAGTGCTACAGCATAGGGGCCTAACTATTAGAAGGAAAATGAAAAAACAGAAAGAAATAGGTTCAACAACAACAAAAAGGATGTCCACTCAGAGACCCCATCCAAAAGTCACCAACTATAAAGAACACAGGTAGATAAATCCACAAAGATGGGAAGAAATCAGCACAAAAAAGATGAAAACAACAAAAACCAGAACACCTTCCCTCCTCAAAGGAATCACAACTCCTCGCCAGCAAAGGAACAAGGCTGCATGGAGAATGAGTCTGATGAACTGACAGAAGCCAGCTTCAGAAGGTGGGTAATAACAAACTTCTCACAGCTAAAACAATGTCTGATAACCCAATGCAAACAAACTAAGAACCTTGGGAAAAGGTTATACAAAATTCTGACTAGAATAGCCAACTTAGCAAAGAACAAAAATGATTTAATGGAGCTGAAAATCACAGATGAGAAATTCACAAAGCATACACAAGTTTCAATAGCCGAATCGACCAAGCAGAAGACAGGCTATCAGAGACTGAAGATCAACTCAATGAAATAAAATGAGAAGTCAAGATTAGAGAAAAAAGAGTGAAAAGAACTGAACAAAGCCTCCAAGAAATATGGTATTATGTGAAAAAATCTCATCTACATTTGATAAGTATACCTGAATGTGATGGGGAGAAAGAATCCAAGCTGGAAAACACTCTCCAGGATAGTATCTAGGAGAACTTCCCCAACCTAGCAACGCAGGCCAAAATTCAAGTCCAGGAAATACAGAGAACACCACAAAGATACTCCTCAAGAAGAACAACCCTAAGGCACATAATTGTCAGATTCACCAGAGTTGGATTGAAGGAAAAAATGCTAAGGGCAGCTGGAGAGAAAGGTCGGGTTACCTGCAAAGGGAAGCCCAACAGACTCACACAGGATCTCTTGGCAGAAACCCTACAAGACAGAAGAGAGTGGGGGCCAATATTCAACATCCTTAAAGAAAAGAACTTTCAACTCAGAATTTCATATCCAGCCAAACTAAGCTCCATAAGTGAAGGAGAAATAAAATCCTTTATAAACAAGCAATTGCTGAGAGATTTCACGACCACCAGGCCTGTCTTACAAGAGCACCTGAAAGAAGCACTAAACAAGGAAAGGAACAACCAATACCAGCCACTCCAAAAACACACCAAATGGTAAAGACCATCGACAAAATGAAGAAACTGTGTCAACTAATGGGTAAAACAACCAGCTAGCATCAAAATGGCAAGATCAAATTCACACATAACAATATTAATCTTAAATGTAAATGGGCTAAATACCCCAATCAAAAGGCACAGACTGGCAAATTGGATAAAAAGTCAAAACACATCAGTGTACTGTATTCAGGAAATTCATCTCACAGGCACGGACACACATAGGCTCAAAATAAAGGGATGGAGGAAGATTTACCAAGCAAATAGAGAGGAAAAAAAGCAGGAGATGGAATCCTAGTCTCTGATAAAATGGACTTTAAACAAACAAAGATCAAAAGAGACAAAGAAGGGCATTACATAATGGTAAAAGGATCAATGCAACAAGAATAACTAATAATCCTAAATATATATGCACTCCATAGAGGAGCACCCAGATACATAAAGCAATTTCTTAACAATCTACAAAGATATGTAGACTCTCACACAATAATAGTGGAAGACGTTAACACTCCACCATCAATATTAGACAGATCAATGACAGAGAAAATTAACAAGAATATCCAGAACATGAACTCACATATGGACCCAGTGAACCTAATAGACATCTATAGAACTCTCCACCCCAAATCCAAGGAATATATATTCTTCTTAGCACCACATCACACCTACTCTAAAATCGACCACATAATTGGAAGTAAATCACTCCTCAGCAAATGCAAAAGAAGAGAAACCATAACAAACAGTCTCTCAAACCACAGTGCAATCAAATTAGAACTCAGGATTAAGAAACTGACTCAGAAACGCACAATTTGATGGAAACTGAACAATTGGCTCCTGAATGTTTACTGAAAACAATGAATGAAGGCAGAAATAAAGATGTTCTTCAAAATGAAGGAGAATGAAGACACAACATACCAGAATTTCTGGGACACATTTAAAGCAGTGTCTAGAGGAACATTTATAGCAATAAATGATCATATGAGAAGACAGAAAAGACCTAAAATCAATACCCTATCATCAAAATTTAAAGAACTACAATAATTAAGATCAGAGCAAAACTTAAGGAGATAGAGACATAAAAAACCCTTCAAAAAATCAATAAATCCAGGAGCTTGCTTTTTGAAGAGATCAACAAAATAGGCTGATAACCAGATTAATAAAAAAGAAAAGAGAGAAGAATCACACAGATGCAATATAAAACAATAAAGGGTATATCACCACCAATTGCACAGAAATACAAACTACCATCAGAGATTACTACAAACAACTCTATGCACATAAACCAGTAATCCTGGAAGAAATGGATAAATTTTTGCTCACTTGTACCCTCCCAATCCTAAACCAGGAAGAAGTTGAAACCCTGAATAGACCAATAACAAGGGCTGAAGTTGGGGCAGGAATTAATAGCCTACCAACCAAAAATAGTCCAGGTCCAGACAGGTTTACAGCCGAATACTACCAGAAGTACAAAGAGGAGCTGATACCACTCCTGAAAATATTCCAAACAATAAAAAAGAGGGAATCCTTCTGAAATCATTTTATGAGACCAACGTCATCCTGATACTAAAACCTAGCAGAAACTCACAAAAATGTAAACTTCAGGTCAATATCCATGATGAACATAGATACAAATATCTTCAATAAAATACTGACAAACCGATTGCAACAGCACATCTCAAAAAGCTTATCAATTACAATCAAGTAGGCTTTATCCTGGGCATGCAAGGCTGATTCAACATATGCAAGTCTGTAAATATAATCTATCACATAAAAAGAACCAAAGACAAAAGCCACATGATTATCTCAATAGATGCAGAGAAGGCCTTCGACAAAATTCAACAGTCCTTTATGCTAAAAACTCTCAATAAACTAGGTGTCAACAGAATATATCTCAAAATAATAAAAGGTATTTATGACAAGCCCACCACCAGTATGATACTGAATGGGCAAAAACTGGAAGCATTTCCTTTTAAATTGGCCACTAGACAAGGATGCCCTCTCTCACCACTCCTATTCAATATATCATTGGAATTTCTAGCCAGAGCAATTAGGCAAGAAAATGAAGTAAAGCACAGTGAATTAGGAAAGGAGGAAGTCAAATTGTCTCTATTTGAAGAAGACATTATTGTATATTTAGAAGCCCCCATCATCTCAGCCCAAAATCTCCTTAAACAAATAAGCAACTTCAGCAAAGTTTCAGGATGCAAAATCAATGTGCAGAAATCACAAGCATTCCTATACACCAATAACAGACTTAAAAAGAGCCAAATCAAGAATGAACTGCCATTCACAATTGCTACAAAGAGACTAAAATACCTAGGAATACAACTAACAAAGGATGTAAAGAACCTTTTCAAGGAGAACTACAAACCTCTGCTCAAGGAAATAAGAGAGGGCACAAACAGACGGAAAAGCATTCCATGCTCATGGTTAGGAAGAATCAATATCATGAAAATGGCCATAGTGCCCAAAGTAATTTACAGATTCAATGCTATCCCCATCAAGCTACCAATGATCTTCTTCACAGAACTGGGAAAAAACCACCTTAAACTTCATATGGAACCAAAAGAGAGCCCACATAGACAAGACAATCCTAAGCAAAAAGAACAAAGCTGAATGCATCACGCTACCTGACTTCAAACTATACTATAAAGCTGTAATCAAAACGGCATGGTACTGGTACCAAAACAGAGATATAGACCAATGAAACAGAACAGAGGCCTCAGAGGCAACACAATACTCCTACAACCATCTGATCATTGACAAACCTGACAAAAACAAGCAATGGAGAAAGGATTCCCTATTTAATAAATGGTGTTTGGAAAACTGGCTAGCCATGTGCAGAATGCAGAAACTGGGCCCCTTTTGCTTTCTTTTAGTGTCAGGACACCTTACACTAAAATTAATTCCAGATGAATTAAAGACCTAAACATAAAACCTAACAGCATAAAAACTCTAGAAGAAAACCTAGGCAAAACCATTCAGGACATAGGCATAGGCAAGGACTTCATGACTAAAACACCAAAAGCATTGGCAACAAAAGCCAAAATAGACAAATGGGATCTAATTAAACTCCAGAGCTTCTGTACTGCAAAAGAAAGAATCATTAGAGTGAGCCGGCAACCAACAGAATGCGAAAAAAGGTTTGCAATCTACCCATCTGACAAAGGGTTAATATCCAGAATCTACAAAGAACTAAAACAGATTAATAAGAAAAAAACAAACAAACCAGTCCAAAAGTGGGCGAAGGATATGAACAGACACTTTTCAAAAGAAGATGAGGACAACAAACATATGAAAAAATGCTCATCATCATTGATCATTAGAGAAATGCAAATCAAAACCACATTGAGATACCATCTCAAGACAGAATGGCGATCACTAAAAAATCTGGAGACAACAGATGCTGGAGAGAATGTGGAGAAACAGAAACACTTTTACACTGTTGGTAGGAGTGTAAATTAGTTCAGCCATTGTGGAAGACAGTGTGGTGATTCCTCAAGGCCCTAGAAAGAAATTCCATTTGACCCAGCAATCCCATTACTGGGTATATATCCAAAGGTTTATAAATAATTCTATTATAAAGACACATGCACACATATGTTCACTGCGGCACTGTTTACAACAGCAAAGACCTGGAACCAACTCAAATGCCCATCGATGATAGACTGGACAAGAAAAATGTGGCACATATACACCATGGAATACTATACAGCCATAAAAAATGATGAGTCTGTGTCCTTTGTAAGGACATGGATGAATCCGGAAACCATCATACTCAGCAAACTGACACAAGAACAGAAAATCAAACACTGCATGTTCTTACTCATAGGTGGGTGTTGAACAATGGAAACACATAGACACAGGGAGGGAGAATCACACACTGGGGTCTATTGTGGGGGCTAGGGGAGGGACAGCAGAGGGTGGGGAGGTTGGGGAGGGATAACATGGAGATAAATGCCAGATATAGGTGCTGGGGGGTGGGGATTGAGGCAGCAATCCACTTTGCCATGTAAGTACCTATGCAACAACCCTGTTTCATCTGCACATCTATCCCAGAACCTAAAGTACAAAAAAAAAAAAAAAAACACACACACACAATAAAAAGAATTATCTCCTTGTTCTTTATAATTGCACAGACATGCTTCAAATTTATAATAGGCAGGTTTAGAAAGCCATGTTGAGTCTTTGCTCTTATAGCTCTCATTCCAGGTATTGACTTAACATTTGCCAAGTACCTACTATGTGCCATCCCCAGTGCTAGAAGCTGAAAGTAGGAAGAAAAATAATAGGTGGCCCCTTGTAGGCAAGGAAGTTTGTAGTTTATTGAAAGAGATAAATGAATAAACAAAAATTATAATAAACTGTATAAATGCTTAGGTAGGAGGTTTACACAGTTATTTGATTACATAGTAGCAGCAACTGACACACTTCCTTGAGAATGTGATGCCTGAGCTGAATCTTGAAGGATGAATGTTAACCAGGCAGGGAGGGTACTTCTGGAACAGGGATGGTACAACCAAATATCTATTCAACGACTTCAATCAGCTCACTCTGGCTGAATCAGATTAGGGTTAGGGAGGATGGGGATGAGTGGTGATAAATTTTCAGGGATGAGACTAGACAGGTTAGTGGGTGATAGGTCATAAAAGTCTGTCTAATTTATGCTAAGAAATCTGGACATTGGCCTTGAAGAATTTCTAGCTTGAGAATAACATGATAAAATTCATAGCTGAGGAAACCAATTGGCTGAAGTGTGTAGAATTTTTTTGAAGAACTGATAAAGCTATTTATCCACAGGAAGAAAAATTATTGCTGGTTGCAATAATCAAGGTGAGCAAAGATGATGCTCTGCACCAAGGGAGATGGAGAGACACATACAGCTTAGAAAATTTAGAATTGATGAAATTATTGACTGGATAGATATGAGAGGAAGGATGAGCCCCAGTTTCTAAACTTTGAGAAAAGACTGTACCATGATCTGAATTGGCAAGTAAGTTAGAAGAATTGGTAGGAGAAAGGTAGTTTAATAATGATGAGTTTGGTTTTTGATGAGTTGATATTGAGGAGCACATGAGGCTTGTTTGTGTCAGGCAGTAATAATTGTATGTAAGTCTTTATCTCAGAAGAGAGATCAGAGTAGGTGAGATAACCTTGAGAGTCACAATTGAAAGCACGGGAATAGATGAGACCAGCTCTTACATATGATTTAATATCACTTTCTCTAAGTAGAAAAAAGAAGACCAGAAGAATAGAGAAGGATAAGGAAGGATAGCATAACAGAAGAGAGGGGACAGGAAGGAAGGTAAAAAAGGGAACAGAAGGAGAAGGATAAAGTATTGGGAAATCCCAATATTTAAGTGGCATGCTAGAGGCCTGAGAAGGAATTTTAGAAGGATACATTTGGAAGTTCAAAGGAAAATGGGAAAATGTGTTATGTGAAAATCTAAAGAGGAAATTACTTCAAAAAACAAGGCTGGGTATAGTGGCTCACACCTGTAATCTCAGCACTTTGGGATGTTGAGGTAAGCAAATTACTTGGGGTCAGGAGTTTGAAATCGGCCTGGCCAACATGGATATTTTCCAAAAACATCCATGAATGGTGGTTACCAAGAGTTTGGGTGGCTAGTGGAGAGGGAAGATGGGGAGAAATTGGCCAACGGACATACAATCACAGGAGGAGTTTTTAAAGTGGCTATAATGGCAAACATATAGAAACAAAACCTAGGCAAGTGATTTCCTGGGGCCAGGAGTAAGAGGAAAGGACAGGAGGGGTGGAGAGAAATGGAGAACGACTACTAATCATTGTGGAGTTTCTGTACTGGACGATCAAAATTTACTAAAATTGGCTGTGGTGATGGTAAAATTGTCACAGCTCTGCGAACATACTAAAACCCAATGAATTGTACATTTTAAATGGGTGACTCATACGATATGTGAATTATATCTCAATAAAGCTGTTAAAAGATTAAGAGAAAAGTAAGAGCTGCAGCATACAAAGATATATTAGTAAATCTCTCATTCTCCTGCTACATGTTCTATCCCATAGAGCTGATAATATGTGAGATTTACTCTGCAATAAACTATAAACGCAATAAAATCCATGGGAAAGTTGTCAAATAGAAGAGTATTGACTACAAAGATGGCTGTGGCTGAATTTAATAAGCCTCTGAAACAATTTCAAAATTGCAAATTTGAAGTCTGAAACAAATTTATATTTAATAGAGCATAGAGGCTATTCCTTCAGTTCTGGGAGTTTCCACTTTTAGCAGAATATCATCCTATCCTTATATTGCCCATTGCTTTCTGATTGGCAACATTTCAAACTCAGACATGTCTCAAAATCTAGATGGCATTCTTAAATTGGAAATAGGCTGACATATTAACCTACAATTAAACGAGCACAAACATTTAAGGGCCTCTTAATTTCTCCCACTCGATCTCAGGTTTTCAAAGACCTCTCTATATTCTAATTTTTAAGTGCTAGGGTGACCAATTGTCAAAATTTGGCACTTAAAGTCCAGCTTAGTTTGAAGCAAACCAGGAAGGTTATTCAAACTAGCAGAATGCTATAGTCTAGAAGGATATATCACGCCTAAAACACCTATTCTTCACCCAGTTGAAGGAGCAGAATTTTTTTGAGACAGAGTTTCGCTGTTGTTACCCAGGCTG
Organism: Sapajus apella; assembly: GCF_009761245.1. NCBI lineage: Eukaryota > Metazoa > Chordata > Mammalia > Primates > Cebidae > Sapajus > Sapajus apella. The sequence continues at coordinate 10,179,425 of NW_022436941.1, read as the reverse complement.
GAGTGCAATGGCGCGATCTCGGCTCACCGCAACCTCCGTCTCCTGGGTTCAAGCAATTCTCCTGCCTCAGCCTCCCAAGTAGCTGGGACTACAGGCGTGCGCCACCATGCCCAGCTAATTTTTGTATTTTGAGTAGAGACGGGGTTTCATCATGTTGACCAGGATGGTCTCGATCTCTTGACCTCGTGATCCACCCGTCTCGGCCTCCCAAAGTGCTGGGATTATAGGAGTGAGACACCTCACCCGGCCCGCAGAAAATTAATAAAAGTAAACCTCAGTAAAGAAAATCAACTGAAAAACGAACAGAAAAGCAGAATTTCAAAACAAAGTGATGAGAACCAATCACACAATCAAGCTAGTACTAATTCTGTCAAGTACTTGTACAAGAAGTAAGAAAAGTAGGGTTGTTTGGGGGGAATTTTTTCCATATGGGAAAAATAACAAGCCAGACATATGATCCACCACAGTATTTAGATTAATCTTTCATTGGTAATATACACTATGTTTTTATTATCATTTTGCAGCTATTGGTGTGTCTTTTATGATGATTTTAATTCTCATGGTAAATGGTTATTAAATCTTTCTCACTCCCTTCAAATCTGTCAAGTGCTTTGTATTATTTTTATTAATTTTTCCTGTTGTTAGCTCATATTCTAGGTGAGATATCAGAGAACAAATGGTGGTACGCGATGTTCCTTAGGTCACCAGGAATGTGGTCACCAGGTGCTGTGGATGAGACAGTAAAATAATTACAGTTAAATATAAACAGCTCTGTTTCTTCAGAGGCTATGGATACTGCAATGGAGACTACCATATCTCCATTAAAATCGCTAACAAATCAGGAATAAATAAATCTTTTCCAAGTACTCATAACCTCTCAAGACCTGCCTAAAAATTTCAAACTAACATTATGTGCAACAAAATTTTTTATAAAATAATATTCAGTTTTCAATGAGTAGAAAATATCTCCTAATCATTATATATCAATAATTATATTTTGAATTTATTTTAAACCTATATAATAAACTATAATTCTATGATTCCCTAATTTGCCTGAGTAAATGGCCTTCCTTTGTTAAATGTTAGCCCCCCCCAATGGATACTACAAAGTACAAAAGTATTTTTCAGTCCTAACAATTGCAGCTAAAAAGGGATTTTTTTTTCCAAAAATATCCTTCCTGATGTTCTCCCCTAGGTCCTGTGAACTAAGATTTATTGTTTTCTAAATTTATTACCCTAAATACTGTGCTTACAAATTGCTCTTCTTCAGCAGCGTGAATTACTGCCCAAACTTAATTTATTCCCCTCAGGTAGAAATACCAACAGTCATCATCCAAAATGTAGTTTCCCGTTAATATAACTAATTAGACAAAATATACACCAAAGTTGTAGGACAAAGACCATTTGAAGGGAAATTGCATTTCTTTTTCAAAGCTTTCCAAATAAACTAAAATGTCATTATTTTCATTTCTATCTTCCTAGTTTTAAATCTAAACAAATGTAATCTCATCTGGTCACGTTTTAATTTATCTTTTGCTGTACAGTCTTTATCCCTCATTTATGTCCTTGCTCACAGTGGATGAGAGAAGTGGCTAAACAATAAAAATGTTATACTTGAAACAATTTTTCAAAGATAATTTTCATATATTAATTTCTTTACCATTTGCCAAAACATATTTTAGATACTGGGGATACATTGGTAAATAAAAATAGCCAAATTTTTATCTCGTTTTACTTACATTTTTATGCATTTGGAGGTTGTAGGATATACATTAGAAAAAAACAAATAAATGGTACAGTCTACAGATAAGTGATCTGAAGAAAACTAATTTGAATCTGTGGTCAAGAGAGGGTAAAGACTACTAAATTGGTCAGTTAGAAAAGCTGACACCTGAAATGCTAGAAGGAAACACTGATGCTTCAAGTGGTATAATTAGAGAATTCCAGATAGAGGAAAAAGTAAACCATTTCTAAGTTTAGAACATTTACATATTTTAGAAATAGGATAAAGAAGATAAGGAGAGCTAGAGCACATTAAATGAAGACAAGAGGATAAGAGTGGAGAAAGATTAGAGGTTGAGCTATTCAGGGACCAAATTATTTTAGTACTCACATAATATATTAAAAAGTTTAGACTGTATTCCAAGAGTCATGCAAAGTGACTGCTGGCCAGGCAGGACAGGGGTCTAAGGAGAAGAATAACAGGAATTAATTCAGATTTATAGTGATCACTCCCAGTTTCTCCTGGAGAGTGAACCACAGAGGATGTGAGAAAGATATTCACTAGTCCAAACACAAAGAATAGACTCAAGAGACATGAAGAGCAGCAGAAGCAAGTTTTTTAATGGCGGTCTTGCAAAATGGGGTGTCTGGTAGGCAGGCACACCTGGGACACTTACAGCAGGTAATTTATTTCCTAGCACAGAAGTCCTTTCCCCAGTTCCTCACTGGTTGAGTACTCTGGGGGTTACAATTTTCCCAGACGTTGCCTAAGTTTTATTATCCCCCTTATCAAGTTATACCCTGATCACCTCCCCTGCTTAAATTTCAATTTCTCAATAATGAAACTTTCTTCATTTTTACGGGCTGACCCCTGCTCTACATTCTCTTTACTTATCATGAACTTCTAGGTGCATGAGCCATGTGTTTTGCCACATTCACAGGCTGACTGCTAGTACTTAGATTTATCGTGCCTTGAAAATGGACCATTTAAAATGTTTTTTACACAAATTTCCTCCTCTTTTCTATCTACTTCCTTTGGTCTCATTTTCATCTAAACTCTTTTGGTTCTGGAATCACTCTAGAAGTTGTTTACTTTCTTCCTCATAAGACAGTGAGTTTAATTTGGTTTCTAATAGTAGCAGGTTATTTTGCTGGTAAATCATGGGCATTTGTTTATTAATAGCTGTTTCAATTAATTTTTGTGCTAGTCTGCTCACACAGGGATAATACAACACCCCACCGCTGTTAAGACTCCTGCCACAATTATGAGAGATGTAAGGATTGAAGCTACCATGCCTTTCCATTTTCCAAACTATCCTTTTAGCCAGCCCATAAATGGATTATCAATTCCAGCATTTTCTGCCAGTTTGTTGGCTAGAGTTGTCAGTCCTTGTAAAGCTTTCATGATGGTCCCATCCGGGGCAGTATTGTTGAGAATGAAAGCACACTTCCCACCCAGCATAACATATACAGCCTCTTTTTCTGCAAGTATCATGTCTAGTTGAGAGAGAATTAGAGTATTGTATGGTGACAGGCAGGGTTCTAATAGTCCATATTTAATCAATTCCTCTGTTACTGATTGCAGACCTTTTCTCTCTTCAATAGAATTAGGATATTGTTTTCTGCAAACTACAATTTTTAACTCTCCCCTGTTGCCTTCCCTAACCCACACAAGGGGATTAACTTTTCTTTCCCCCTCCTCTGTTAAGCGGCCAATCATTACTCTTATTTGTCCTTCTTCCTTTCCTAACTCCATACCCAATCTCACAATCAGGTCTTGACCCACGAGGTTAGGTCCTGCTTCAGGAACATGTAAGGGGGACCCCTCCATTTGTTCTGGTCCCAGTCTAATTAACATTTTCTTGAATATCAGAACCTGAAATACCTCCCCTTTTACTCATAATACTGTCAATTTTTTCTTAGAGAGTTCCGTACCCCTTGGTTGGTGAATTAGGGAAGAGTGAGCCACTTCAGTATCAACTAAAAATGTCACTTTTTCTTCCTTGGCTCCCACCTTCAAATTTATCAAGGGTTCCCGGTAGGACCTACTCAGAAGGGAACCCCTTACCCACCTAGTCTTCATCAACGGTTATGAGGGGGATCACTTTGTCTTCTTTTTTCCATTCAGGACATTCTGTCTTAAAATGCCGTGGCTTTCCACACTTATAACATCCACTCATAGTTTTAGGAGCTTTTCTCTGCATTTCCCTTCTTTCTCTGTGTCAAAATCTATCATTCCATTGTCTCCTTTGAGGGGAATCTTGATCTAACCTTTATCTGACTACCTCTTCCACAGTGGAAACCATGATTTTTGCTTTCCATTTCTGCTTCTCTTCTTCTCTCCTTACAAAGATCTTCTGAGCTTCCCTCAGTAATTCCTGAATTGGTTTCTCATTCCATCCATCAATCTTTTGTAATTTTTTTGTAATGTCAGGCCAGCTGTTAGTTACAAAGTTAACTATCAAAGGCCTTGCTCTACTGGGTCCTCTGGATCTAATCCAGAGTGTTTTCTCATCTGATATCTAAGCCTCTGCAGGAATGCAGAGGGAGTTTCCTCTTTTGCTTGTTGAATCTCAAATGCCTTTTTGTGTCCTAGGAGTGGACTCTTTGAGCCCTTTAATAATTAATTCCCTGAGGTACTGCATTTGGGCCTCATCCCTGGGATCATTATTGTCTCATTTGGGATCAACATTTAAAAATGTTTGTTTGGATGGCAAGACTCCTTGTGTGAAAGCTGTTGCCTCTCCCAGATGGTCATGGACACTCTCCAAATCATTCCCCTTTCTTCTGTGAACAGGATATTCATGACAGACATCATTTCAGCCCAGGTGTAAAAACTGGGTCCCAGGAATTGGTCCAGCTGGTCTGCTAAACCAAGTGGATCTCCTAGGAGTGGTTTCATTTCCTTCTTGAAATTCCTAACTTCAGTACTTGCAAAAGGAGCATTTACAAAGCTGATCTCTCCCTGTCCCATGGGAACTTCCCTAAGAGAGAACATGCCAGATGCCTGCTGTATGGAAGGGATAGGGAAGTTCTCAATATCCCTCTTAAACTGTTCTAATTCTTTTCTTAAATTTGGATAAGGATTTAAAGGAGTGTTTTTTCCAACTCCCCCATGGTTTCCAGGTCTTTCTTCCTCAAACCCTCCTGCTGCCCCTTGATCTTCCTTTCTCCTATTTTGAGAGACATATGGAGGAGACAAGAACGATAGGGGGTCCCAGGGCTTTTCACTGGGCAAAGCCTTTTTACCAGGCTCCTTTTCTTCTTCTTTGAAGGGAAACATGGGGACTAATTCCTTGATCCAGCAGAAAGCATAACCTATCTCTTCTTGCGAGGATGGGGTTTTATCATTCATACAGACAATTAAAGCTTGGCATGCCCAGTTCTCATCTGAGCAAAACCTAGGCCAAAAGACCAAAGGGTTATGAATGGGGCCTTTGGACTAGATAAAACAGCAATGCTTGGTAATTTTTTTCTTTGCCTTGTCACTGGCAATCCTGCAGCATTGCCCCAAAGGACTATTCCGGGAAATGCCAAAGTCTCTTTGGCTTCCTTGTTGTCTCCTAGGCTAGAATTTCTGTTTCCAATCTTTGTTCAGTCTCTGTGTCTGAGGATTTTCCAGTGTACTCAATCTCCCCCTGCCCATTGGAGGTTTCTTGTACACCCTGAGAATCACGTCATTCATCTTTGGCCATTTTCCTTGTGGGAGAGTGGAACCACAGATTGGGACTCCACACTTGTTCCATATCTAGGATACATCTCAGTCACACACACTCGACCTCTGAAAATGCCCAACTCACCAAGGCAGTACTTATAGTCCATTTTTCTACCTTGTTTCTTGCACGAGTTTGCCTGGTTGCCATGGTGCCTACATTTCTTCCTGTGTCACCTCTGCTGCCTCCTGAATAACAGTCTCGGGTTTATCTATGGTCTCTGCAGGGAGCCGGGATTCTTGAACAGAGTGGGCCACCTAAATCAGGTGGGATGTGTCTCCCCTCTCAGCCAGAGTCCCACTCCGTGCAGGCAGAGAGATCCCAGGTGGGCCCCCAAGTTTGTGAGAAATGCATTCAACCATCCAAACCCAAGGAATGGACTCTGAGACATGAAGAACAGCAGAAGGGAGACTTAATGGCAGTTGCAAGATCAGGTGTCTGGTAGGCAGGAACACTTGGGACAGTTACAGCAGGTAATTTATCTCCTAGCATACAAATCCGTCCCCCAGTTCCTCATTGATCGAGGACTATGAGATTGCAATCTTCCTGGTGTCACCCAAGTTCCATTATGCCCTTTATAAGGATATAACCTGGCTTCCTTCTCCACTTAAGTTTCAATTTCCCAATAATGAAACTTTCTTCCTTTTTATGGGCAGATACCTCCTCTACATTCTGCTTTCTTATCCTGACCTTCCAGGTGCATGAGCCACGCTGTTAGTCACAACCGCAGGCTGCCTGCCAGCACTTGGATTTATCATGCCTTGAAAATGGATCAGTTAAAATGTTTTTTCAAAGAGGAGCAAAAGGGACAGCAAGGAGACAGTTGGGAAGATATATTAATAGCCCAAGCAAAAAGAACTGAGGCTAGAACTCAGTGAAAACTGAGAACCAACCAGACCCAATATGTTTTTTGAAGGCTAAATCTACAGGATTTGCTGATAAATTGGGTGTGGGTGATGATTTAAAAAGAGAATCAAGGATTACTCTTGACTTTCTGCTTGAGCAACTGGGTGGAGAGCTGGCTTATCAACAGAAACAGGAAAGTTGGATGGAGAAGAGAATCAGGCTTTCTTCTTGGGGCATTTCAGTGTGGCTGCCTAGGAAATGTCTAAGTGGATGTATCAAGTGAGCAGTTAGGCTACATTATTTCTCACTTCAGTGAGGAAGTCTGAACTGGTGTTATAAAAAGAAAAACTAAAAGAAGAAAATGTTTCAAGTTGGAAGGAGTAAACAACTCCATAGAATTATGTTCAAAGAAGTATGAGCACAGAGAAATAAGCATTGGATTTGGAAACTTGATTATCCTGACAGAAGTGTTTTCAATGGGTGGTGGGGATGGATTCCTAACTGGAATGGACTGAGGCAGGAACAGAGGTTGCTGAACAGGAGATTGTGATGGCTGTGGTTTTAATTTGCAGTTTCCTAATGTCGAGTGCCTTTTCAAGTGCGCTACTGATGATTTGTCTAGTGTGTGTGTGTGTTTGTGTGTGTGTGGTTATTCAAATCTTTCACTTATTTGGAGGTTTTTTTTTTAATTGAGTTGTAGGACTTCTTTACATATTCTAGATATAATTCTTTTTGGCAAACTACAATTTCTGCAAATATTTTTTACATTCAGTGGCTTGCCTTTTTATTTCATGAATGTTGTTCTTTGAAAAAAATATGTATTTTCATTTTGATGAAGCCTAGATTTATCTTTTTTTCCTTTCATAAATAGTGCTTTTTATTAGAATTGCTGAGAAATGTAGCCTACCCTTACCTTTCATGAAAATATTCTTCTGACTTCTACAAACATTATGGTCCTGATTTCAGCTTTTATATACAGTATATAATACATCCATCTCTGCTAATTGTGTCTACTTTTTTGTCTATCAGCTTATTTATTTGCTTCTGATTGTCTGTGTGTTCTTTTACTAATTATGCCTGTGCTACCTATATTTCATAGCATTAAGATTGCCTTATTTTCACACTTTCTATGTGTAATGTAGAAAATATATTGCCAGCCTTTCATTTTATTCATTCAGAAGATACATCTTTTAATTGGTAAATTTGACCTTTTTACATATATGTTAGTAGTCTGATATTGGTACTTTTATATAATTTTATGTTTTGTGTACTTTTTATTCATTTTTTTCTCCTTTCCTCATTTCTATTGAATAGATTTGAGTTATTTTCTGTCTATTTAACACTTATGAAGTAGGGGAGGCAGGATTCAGACACCTGACCAAAATGAAGACTAGCTAAAACAGGTCCAGGTGGAAGCAGATTTCTGTAAGACATGCACACCAGTATGCCTGTCAGTTTACCATTGCCATGGCAACACTGGGAAGTTATTGTCCCTTTCCATGGCAATGATCTTGACAACCTGAAAGCTGGCACCCTTTTCCTAAAAAAGTCTGCATAAATTATCTATTAATTTGCATATAATTAGAAGTGGGTGTAAATATTGAGTGCAAAACCACCTCTGAACTGCTATTCTGCACACACTGCCTATAGGGTAGCCCTGCTCCACAAGGAGTTATGTGTCTGCTGCTGCTGTACAGTGCCACTTCAAAGTTGCTGATTAACACCAGTGGCTTGAATTCAAATTCTTTTCTAGGTGAAATCATGAACTCTCCCAAGCTAATCCCCAATTTTGGGGCTTGCCTGTCCTGCATCACTTGTATATACTAATTTCCTTTATATTGTCTGTCTTTAACATAAATGTATAATCATATATACTAACTCACATCAATCTATTAAAATTATTAATTTCTTAATTAATAAAAGTACAAGATAAGTACTTTTCTCACTCTCAGGTCTTCTTAGTTGCAAAGCCTTATGCTTATAATGTCTACAATAATAGTTTTAGTTTACTAAGAATATATGTTCACTTTATGTGTTTTATGTGGTCTCAGTTTTATTTATTTTCATGTTAATTTGTTTGTTTTGTGGAATAATAAACTTTTCCAAGATGTTTTATTACTCATAATTTCTTACAGTATCTCCAGGTTTCTTTCTCTTCCAGCATCAAAACTTTGTCAAAAGAATTTTTAATGTGGATTTTTTATGCCTACAAATATTTTCATTATATACAAACATTTGAGTAAAAATATGGCCAAATACAAAATTCTAAGTCAAATTCTTTTGTATTAAAATATCAATTTACATAAAGTAGCAAATATGTATGATGAATAAGTCTAGAGGCTAATGTACAACATGAAGACTACAGGTACTAAAATTATCCCACATATGAGATTTATTCTAAATGAGTAGATTTTATCTACTGTTGCCACAAACCAAAACTAAAGTGGATAACTATGTTAGATAATGAATATGTTAATTTTCTTCAGTGTAGTAATAATTTTGCTGCCTATGTGTATCCTGTAACATCATGGTTTATACCTTAAATATGTACAATAAAATTTAAAATAAATAAAACCACACTTTATTTTATTTTCATTAAAGAATTACACACACACAAAATGGTACAAAATCATAAAGGTACAGCTTAGTGAATTATCACAAATGAATTGTACTCAGGTGAAAAAATCAGAACATTTCTAACATCCACAAAGCCCTGGTCATAGTTCCTCCAATCACCTCTCCTTTAATCTCCTGAAATATATCCACTATCCTACTTCTGATATCATGGATTAGACTTGCCTTTTTCTTTTAATGAATAGAAGCATACCGAGGTAGGAGACTGACAGAACTTGTTTTCTGGTCACAACCCTGCTGACCAAAACAGGATCTTGTCCAGACAGGATAAAGTAAAGAAACTGGCAGGAACCATAACAATGAGGGTGATCCCTAGCTGCCCTCATTGCTCATTAGCATAAGACAATACCACCAGTTCCATGACAGCTTATAAATGCCATGGCAACAATCTAGAAGTTGCCAACCATTACCATGGTACAACCTGGAAATTACTACTCCTTTCCTTAAAAGTTATAAGTAATCTACCCCTCAATATGCATTGACTCACCCCTTAATTTGCACACAATTGAAAGTGGGTTTACATGAGTATAAATATGGTTGTTAAAACACTACACATTGCCAACTCTGGGCCCACTACCTATGAGTTAGCCCTGCTTAATTAAGAACAGTACCATTCAATAAAATGTTGTTGTCTAACACCTTGAAATCTTTCCTGAGTGAAGCCAAGAATACTCCTTGATGAAGCCCCAGTTTGGGGTTAACCTGTGTTGCATCATCTGTAAACAATGAAAGGATGAAGACGGCAAGTGAGAGGCAGTGACCAACACAGCAGTAAGACAGCAAAGACGGCAGCAATTGTAGTCTTTTGTCAACTGTATTTATATTCAGGAAAACCCTCTTTCAATTGCTAGGCAGGGTCTACATACATAAAATCAGCAAAAAGCAATTACAAAAGATAGGCCTCTACCATTCTGCAGACCCTTTAAGATTAAGAAGGAGCATCTAATCTCCAGGGGAGGAATGAGGTAGGAGACCAACAGGACTTGTTATCTGGTCACAAATCTGCTGATCAAAACCAGATCTGGTCCAGACAGAATAAAGCAAAAAAAAACCTCACAGAAACAAGCAAATGGGGAAAGCAATCCCTGGCTGCCCTCATTACTAATTAGCATAGGGCAGTCATATCAGTGCCATGACAGTTTATACATTCCATGGCAATGACCCAGAAGTTATTACGCCTTTCCTAAAAAGTTCTAAATAATCTACCCTTCGATTTGCATTGATCCACCCCTTAATTTGCCTATAAGTGAAAGTGGATTTACACGAGTATAAATACAGTTGCCAAAAGCCCATACACTGCCAACTCTGGGCACACTGCCTAAGGAGTTAACCCTGTCCAGCAAGAAACAATACCAATCAATAAAAATTTGCTGTCTAACACTACTTGTTAACCCTTATGTTTTTTTCCTTGGTGCATTAGTCCCTTCTCACATTGCTGTAAAGAAATTCCTCAGACTGGGTAATTTATAAAGAAAAAAGGTTTAATTGGCTCACAGTCTGTATAGGAAGCATGATGGCATCTGCTTGGCTTCAGGGGAGGCCAAAGGAAACTTACAACCATGGCAGAAGGTGAAGGGGGATTAGGTACATCACATGGCCAGAGCAGAAGCAAGAGAGACAGGGGGAAGTGCTACACACTTTTAAATGACCAGATCTTGTGAAAACTTACTATTGCAAGAATAGTACCAAGGGATGGTACTAAACCATTCCTGAGAAAATCGCCTCCATGATCCAATCACTTCCTACCAATCCTACTTCCAACATTGGGGATTACAATTCAATATGAGATGTGGGCAGGGACAACATCCAAACTATATCACCAGATGAAACCAAGAAAACTGCTGGGTAAGCTCCAATTTGAGGGCTTTTTAAATTGTGAAATGATATGTGATTAATTCACATTCATTTATAATATCATTAATTACACATCATACTTTTGGTAGATTACAATTCCTCTTTCAAATATGCTACTGGATTTTGTTGCTGTGCATTTTCTTTCTCCTGGTTGTCACTTACTGATGTCTTGGCCATAAAGAAGAAAGGTAAAGTGAGAAAGTGGATCAACTAAAGGTCAGATGAGTATTGGATCTCAAATAGAAATTTCAAAAAGAAGGTACAGAAGACAGCAATGCTTAGTAATCCACCACTCAGTCAGATTTAATTTCAAAAAGAAGGTTCAACAGAATACAACCTAAATTATTATACTCACAATATTTTTTCTAGTCATACTATAGTTGAGAAGTTAAACATAATTAAATAAATAATTATTTCTTTTGGTAGACCATTCACTTGGTAAGCAAAGAAATGAAAATTTGCCTCATGACAATTGCATCAACTTCCAATTTGAGGACAACTATATATCAACATTTCATACAGCATATCTCTCATTAATTACCCATACTGATTATCCTCCATCGTATTGTCCCAGAGACCACTAGTTGCTAACTGAATTTTTCTTCTGTTCCTTCCCTAGGATTAGAACACATTTTTTTTTTCTGCTGTAACTGCCTTATGGAAAAGCAGCTAGGTTGTTTACCATGTGAGTCTCTGCTCTACTACATTTCACTGGTCAGGGCCTCCTGACCTAGGGCCACAGCACAGTCACCCTACCCACACCTCAGCACTTAGGCAGGTGACAGCTCTGCATTTCTCTGAGATGGAGCTCCTAAAGGTAACAGACCAGCCTGCCATTTTTGCCGCTGCTGAAACACCTCTCACCAATCCGCCCAGTCTATCATTCCTGAGAGCCTCTGAACCTGTGCTTTTCACCAGGCATGGCCCCTGGCTCAGGCCTGTGCAGCTGCCCCATCCCCAGCTAAACATTACCATTAATACGGCTCTGGGTTTCACTGTGGTGGAGATCCCAGAGGCAACTGAAAGTCCTTCTACAACTGCCATATGTAGGCATACCACCCCCACTGCACTCTGGGAAACAAAGACCTGATTGCTTTGCTAGCCCTTCCAGCACTCAGTAGCTGCCATACAGAGCAGAGTCCAGTTTCTCTTCCCTGTGAGCCCCTGCCACCCCTGCTCTTCACCAGGCAGGGCCCTCAGCTCAGGTACACAGTGCAGTTGCCCCACACCTAGCTAAACATTCCCACTGGCAGTGGCTCTGTGTCTCTCTGGGAGGGAATTCTCTGAGGAAATTGACAGCCCCTCTGCCACTGCTGCTATACTGGCCCTCACCTTCACTGTAACCAGGCTGAGAAAGGAACAAAGAACCTGGGTGCTTTACCCACACATCCAGCAAGCCATGGCTGCTTTACAGAGAAGATATTAGAGTAGGTAGCTAGGCAGACATGAGAAGGGCAGGAGAGGGCACCTCCAAGGGATGTCAGGCAGCCATCAGGTGATGATCAGGTGGTTGTCAAACTGTCGCTCTAAAATAATAATTGGTTGCAGCTGGCAACAAAGAAAGAAATTTTCAATAGATAGAAAACACCTGAAGCTGGGGATCAGCAGCTTCCCAGTAAGATCTCAGGAGTTGGGTGAGTGGGCTCAAGCATGTGCACTAAGAGGCAAAATGGAGGAGCTTAACCGGTGTATGACCTTCCTCTAGGAACACTCAACTAGTAAGGTAAAAACTCCTCAACTGAGTATGCACACAACTTCAGTAAATACACTGAACATGTGGCCGCGCCTCCTAAGTGTTGGCAGGCTACTGCACAGGTAAACAGCCCACCTCAAGGGAAGAATCAGGGGAGAAGCGATGCAAACCCTAGAACCATGCCTATGTATAAAACTTCAAGTCAAAGGCCGAACAGCACACTTGGATCTCTCAGGTCACCTGCTTGATCTTTTTCCAAGTGTACTTTACTCACTTTCGTTCTTGCTCTAAAACTTTTTAATAAACTTTCACTCTGGCTCTAAAACTTGCCTCTGTCTCTCACTTTGCCTTATGACCCTTGGACGAATTCTTTCCTCAAGAAGGCAAGAATCGAGTTGTGGCAGACCCATATGGATTCCTCATTGCTAACAAAGAGGCCAGATTATATTTCCTGTAACCCCTCTACTACCCTGCTCTTCACCATGCAGGACCCGCTGGTGTAGGCCTACAAAACAGCTGCCCCACCCTGGGCTTATCATTCTAATAAGAATAGGCAGCAGCTCTGTATTTCTCTGTGGTGGACCCCCAAGGGAAAGTGAAAGGCCTTCTGCCACTGCCCTGCCAAAGGCCCTTCCTCTGCAACCCCCAAGCTGGGGAAGAAACAAAAAGCTTGAACTCGCTCAGGGATGTAGCGCACAGCCTGAAAGTCCAATCTAAGATCCGTGGTCAGCACTCACATGGCAGAGGAGCCCACACTCTCAGAGCACTAAGAGGGATTATGGCTGCAATCATGAGGAAATACAGAAGAGCCACATGACTAAGATCCTGCCTACTGACCATTATGCTTAAGTGACATCCACTGGATCACAGCCCAAACTTCAACACCAAGTACTTTACTAATATACCCTCCGATGAATGCAGGTGCAAGAGTTCAGCCACAAATAAAGACCTTGCACAAAGCCTCAGCCTCTGAAAACATCAAAAAACGAAGCAAACTGGCTATACTCAAATTACACCACAGTTAAAGGAACATTGGCTCACACAGATTACAAAGAACCAGCACAATATCTCCAGTAAATTTTAAAGCCAGAGTCTCTTCTTACATCCAAAGGACAGCACTATCTCCCCAGAAATGGTCTAGCTAACTTTAAAAAGCTAGAAAAATCTCAAATTAATAACCTAACACTACATATAGCGGAACTAGAAAAAGAGGAGCAAACTAATTCCAAAGGTAGTGGAAGAAAAAATAATGACCAAAAACAGAGGTGAACTGAATGGAATATAGATGAGAAAAATCATACAAAATGAACAAAACTAAAAGTTGGTTCTTGGAAAGAATAAATAAAATAGATATACTGCTAGCTAGACAAAGAAAAAAAATGGAGAAGATTCAAATAAACACAATTAGAAATGAAAAGGCAACATTACCACCAACCACATACAAATACAAAAAACCCTCAGAGACTACTAAAAAACACCTCTACGCACACAAACTAGAAAACCTAAAAGAAATGGATAAATTCCTAGAAACACACAACACCCCAAGATTGAATTTCTTCCCAAGAAATTGAAACCCTGAACAGATCAATAACAAATTCCAAAATTGAATCAGTAATAAAAAACCTACCCAACTAAAAATGCTTTAGTTGACATAGATTCACAGCCAAATTCTACCAAATGTATAAAGAAGAGCTTGTATCAGGCCTACCAAAACTATCCTTAAAAATTGAGGAGACAAGCCGGGTGCGGTGGCTCACGCCTGTAATCCCAGCACTTTGGGAGGCCGAGGCGGGTGGATCACGAGGTCAAGAGATCGAGACCATGCTGGTCAACACGGTGAAACCCCGTCTCTACTAAAAATACAAAACATTAGCTGGGCATGGTGGCGCGTGCCTGTAATCCCAGCTACTCAGGAGGCTGAGGCAGGAGAATTGCCTGAACCCAGGAGGCGGAGGTTGCAGTGAGCCAAGATCGCGCCATTGCACTCCAGCCTGGGTAATGTGAGCGAAACTCCGTCCCAAAAAAAAAAAAAAAAAAAAAATTGAGGAGACGGAATTCCTACCTAACTCATCCTATGAGGCCAGCATCATTATGATACCAAAACTGGCAGAGACGTAAAATACAAAGAAAACTTCAAGGCAATATTTCTGATGAACATAGATGCAAAAATCCTCAATAAAATACTAGCAATCTGTATCCAGCAGCACATAAAATAGCTATTCCACTATGTTAAAGTAGGTTTCATCCCTAGGATACAACATAAATCAATAAACGCGATCTATCACATAAACAAAACTAAAGAAAAAACCATATTATCACCTCAGTAGATGCAGAAAAGGCTTTCAATAAAATTCAACATCACTTCATGTTAAAAATTCTTAAGAAACTGGGCATCAGAGGAACATATCTCAAAATAAAGAGAGGTATCTATGAATGACCTGCAGCCAACATCATACTGAATGAGCAAAAGTTGTAAGATTCCCCTTGACAACTAGAATAGGATAAGGATGCTCACTCTCACCACTGCTATTCAACATAGTACTTGAAGTCCTAGCAGAACAAGCAGTAAAAAGAAAAATAAAATGCATACAAATAGTATAAATAGGATGAAAGGCAGTCAAACTATCCCTCTTCACAAAAGATATGATTCTATATTAAAAAGCCCTGATAGTTTCTGCCCAAAGGTTCTTAGTTCTGTTAAACAACTTCAGCAAAGTTTCAGGATACAAAATCAATGTTCAAAAATCAGTAGCATTTCCATACATCAATAACATCAATAACCTCTAAGCTGACAGCCAAATCAAGAATGCACTCCCATTCACAATGGCTACAAAATGGAAAAAAAAAAAAAAAAAAAAAAAAAAAAAACCTAGGAAATGAGCTAACCAGGGAGGTGAATGATCTCTACAATGACAATGACCAAACACTGCTTACTAAAATCAGATATGACACAAACAAATGAAAAAAAATTCCATGCTCATGGATAAGAAAAATCAATATTGTTAAAATGGCTATACTGCAAAAAGCAAATTATACATATTTACAGGTTCAGTGCTATACCTATCAAACTACCAATGACATTTTCCACAGAATTAGAAAAAAATATATTCTAAAATTTAGTGAGAAACCAAAAAAAGCCTGAATAGCTAAAGCAACCCTAAGCAAAAGGAATTATACGACAAGTCTACAGTAACCAAAACAGCATGGTACTGGTATAAAAACAAACACATAGACCAATGGAACAGATTAGCGAACCCAGAAATAAAGCAAGCCAAAAACCTACCACTATCTGATCTTTAACAAAGTGGACAATAACAAGCAATGGGGAAAGGACTCCCTATTCAATAAATGGTGCTGGGATAACTGGCTAGCCATATGCAGAAGAAAAAAAGTGGACCCCCATCTTATACCATATACAAAAATCAACTCAGGATGAATCAAAGTCCTAAATGTGAAACCTAAAATTATAAAAAACCCTAGAAGAAAACTAAGGAAATGCCATTCTTAACATCAGGCCTAACAAAAATTTCATGACAAAGACTCTAGAAGCAATTACAACAAAACAAAAATAGACAAGTGAGACCTATTTAAATTAAAGAGCTTCTGCAAAGCAAAAGAAACCATTGATAAACAGATAATCTACAGAATGATAGAGTAACAGAAAACCTACAGAAAGTATTTGCAAACTATGCATGCAAAGGTCTAATATCTAGAATGTATAAGGAGCTTAAACAAATCCACAAGTAACAACCCACCCTGTTTTTTAAAAATCGGCAAAGGATATGAAGAAACACTTCTTGAAGGAAGACATACATGTGGCCAACAAGCATATGAAAAAATGCTTAATATCACTAATCATTAGAGAAATGCAAATCAAAACCATAATGAAATACCATCTCACACCACTCAGAATGGCTATTAATAAAAGTCAGAAAATAACAGATGCTGGCAAGGTTGCAGAGAAAAGAAAATTCTTCCACACTTCTGGTGGGGATGTAAATTAGTTTAGACACTGTGGAAAGCAGACTGAAGATTTATCAAAGAACTTGTAATAGAACTTCGATTTGACCCAGAAATTCCAATACTGTGTATATGCCCAAAGGAATATAAATCATTCTACCATACAGACACATGCACACATATGTTTATTGTAGCACTGTTTACAACAGCAAAGACATGGAATCAACTTAGATGCTTATCAATGGGTGGACTGAATAAAGAAAATGTGGTACAGATATACCATGGAATACTATGTATTCATAAAAAAGAATGAGATCATGTTCTCTTCAGCAACATGAATGGAGCTGGAGGACGTTATCCTAAGCAAATTAAGGCAGGAACAGAAAACAAGACACCCAAACATCATGTGTTCTGACTTATAAATGTGAGCTAACTATTGAGTACATATGGCCACAGAGAAGGGAACAATAGACACTTGGGTGTGCTTGAGGATGTAGGATGACAGGAGGGTGAGCACTGGAAAACTACCTCACAGATATTATGATGATTACCTGGGTGACAAAATTATTTGTACACCAAACCCCCATGATACACAATTTATTCATGCAACACATCTACACATGTATCCCTTGAATGTAAAATACAAGTTGGAAAGAAAAAAAAAATTTTAAGAACTCTTTTTAAAAACATCACCCACATGCATTTAAACCTATATTTTTCAGCTTTTTTAAGAAATGGTAGTAGCCAATGAGCTCATAGCAGATAGTGAATTGTAAACAGTTATTTAGAGAAATGTTCTTCAGAGTTGCCTCACTATGTTTGAAATGTGTCCCTTTATGTTTTCTCCTTCCTTCTTCATGCTTCAAAGAAGAAAACCACTGTCATCATGGTTCCTTGAGACTATTTTGGGAGATGAAAAAAGGGCAAACAAAAGAAACAATCATTCGAGTGAATCAGCAACCAACAAAATGGTAAAAAAAATTTTGGAATCTACCCAACTGACAAAGGGCTAATATCTAGCATCTACAAAGAACTAAAACAGATTTACAAGAAAAAGAAACAAACAAACCCATCCAAAAGTGGGAGAAGGATATGAACATTTTTCAAAAGAAGACATATATGAGGCCAAAAAACATATGAAAAAATGCTCATCATCACTGATTAATAGAGAAATGCAAATCAAAACCATATTGAGATACCACCTCACGCCAGTTAGAATGGCAAACATTAAAAAATCTGGAGACAACAGATGCTGGAGAGGATGTGGAGAAATAGAAACACTTTTACACTGTTGGTGGGAGTGTAAACTAGTTCAACCATTGTGGAAGACAGTGTGGCACTTCCTCAAGAACCTAGAAATAGAAATTCTATTTGACCCAGCAATCCCATTACTGGGTATAAACCCAAAGGATTATAAATCATTCTATTATAAAGACACATGCATACGTATATTCACTGCGGCACAGTTTACAACAGCAAAGACCTGGAACCAATCCAAATGCCCATCGACGATAGACTGGACAAGGAAAATGTGGCACATATACACCATGGAATACTATGCAGCCTTAAAAAATGATGAGTTTGTGTCCTTTGTAGGGACATGGATGAATCTGGAAATCATCGTTCTCAGCAAACTGACACAAGAAAATCAAACACCTCATGTTCTCACTCATAGGCGGGTGATGAACAAGGAGAACACATGGACACATAGAGGGGAGCATCACACACTGGGGTATGTTCGAGGGAACCAAGGGAGGGACAGTGGGGGGGGTGGGGAGGTCAGGGAGGGATAACATGGGAAGAAATGCCAGATGTAGGTGATGGGGGGATGGAGGCAGCAAACCACATTGCCATGTGCGTACCTATGCAACACTCCTGCCTGATCTGCACATGTACCCCAGAACCTAAAGTAACAATAAAAAAATTAAAAATATAAAAAATAAATCATGTAAGTTTCCTAAAAAAAAAAAAGGAAGTTGGGTAACCATATCATAATAGTATACTCTGGGGCTGCTAACAATAACTGCATGCAATTTGATTCTCATAACTTTGTTTCACAACTCTCTTCATTAATTATAATCTACCATCTCTGTATATTTACAAAAATAACTCACAAGTAAAATTTAAGTTTTGAAATACAAAAACAAAAAATATAAGTTATTCTAAACATAGCTATAATTTTATGACTTAATATGAAGTACTAACATATAATAGTCCATTTATAATACAACAGCACAAAAAGATTCATTGTCTTCTTCATGGAATGTATCTGTCTTTAGATAGATTGATAGATACACACACACACACACACATATATACATACGCGTGTGTGTGTGTGTTTAGGTTTAGGTTTCTAAGTTATTTTTTAACTATGTTCCAGTGGACACTTGCTTTGCAAATATAACATATGACCTACATGCAAATAAAAGCATAGGAAACCAGTTTTTCCTCTTGTTTGCAATATTATCAACATTTTGGTTCTTGCTTAGTTTTTAGATACTTGGTGCTAATATTTCCCAAAGCTATATCTCATAACACATCATAGTTTAGAAAATGTTAAAGAAATTAACTATTAATATTTAAACTTGCACAGCAATCAATATTAATGAGAAAGTTTCCATTTGCCCATAAATTTTATCAATTTATTATTTCAAAAAATTATATTATTTTTATAATCCTTCACAGTAGAATTGTGAGCTACATAAATATCTTATAATTCTTAATTATCAGAACAGTGAAGCCTCCGTAATTTGCATCCTTTAATTGTAACAGGAATTAATTTAGATAAAATGGACACTACAGTTTACATTTGCTAAACCTGTGTAATAAGAACATGCTTTAAAAAAATGTATTTCAGGGAGTATGTAAAGATATAAAGAAAATATTTTATGTCTAATTTTCAGACATGATCCAAAGAAGCAGATATCTATCTAATGTTATAGGCAAATGTAAAATTTGGAAATATAGCTCATATTTCCTAACATGGGTATAATTTTTTTTACAATTTTCCTCTACTTTTTTACCCCATAATGACTTCAAATTAGTAAGAGAATATGTATACTTGACTCTCTTCAAATGTTAAAACAAATGTAGTACTTGAACATTTTCATTTCAGCTTAACATGAAATTGGATAAAACTCAAACAATTGTGAGACCTATAAATAGACATCAACACAGCATATGGATATGTTTTATCCCTGAGTATGTAGCACACAGAAAATGAATTTATACAATATATTTTAGAAATGTAGAAAAATGGAATAATACTAATATCTGAGCTGCTTAACATGTCTTTATAAAAAAACATAGTTTACATTTAAAACACTGACCAAACTAAAGGTTGCTGAAAAGGTAAAGCAACTGGAAGTCTCTGTTAGTAGGCTTGGAAAATGATGCAACCACTTGGAAATGATTTGGTGGTTTTAAAAAGTTATATGTATACCTATCACATGACTCAGCCATTTCACCCCTAGAAATGTGAAAGATTATATCTGTGCAAATACTTGTACATGTTTCTAGCAACTTTTAATAGCTAAGATCTAAAAATAATCCAAATATTCAACAGGTGAACAGATTAATTGTGATATATACATACAATGGAAGTATAAGTAAATAAGAATGAATTGTTGATGTGTGCAACATAGATAAATCTCAAAATAATTATGCTTCTGTGAAAAGAGCCAAATAATAATACATACTATATGCTTTTATTTTACATAAGATTCCAGAAAATGCAAATGAGTCTTTAGTGACAGAAAGCAGATTAGTGGCTACCTGGAGATGGAAGGGGTGAGTATCAAGGAAGAGAGGGAAGGAGAGACTTTAAAAAAATACAAGGAAACATTTGAGAAGGAAAGGTATGTTCATTTTCTTAAATGCAGTGATAGTGTCACAGGTCTATACATATATCAAAAATTATAAATTGCATACCTTAAATTTTAGCAGCTTATTACAGGTTGTCAATTATATTTAAATAATATTTTAAAGTAAATAAATTCAGTTGAATTGAAAGCCAAAACATTAAAACAGCAAAGTTTCAACATTTAAATAAAGATATTTTTGTGGTTTAGAATTTTTAAAAATAAACCTACAAAGGACAATCATAAAAGTGAAAGCTGGAAATTTTAACTATATTATTTTTAATTGTTGAACAGAAGTCAAAATAAACTAAGGCAAAGACTGTGCAAATATAAAGCTGGTTTCTAAGTTACCTTCTACCGTGAATTTTGAAAAAAAAAAAAGCTAGATTTAATTATTCCAAAACATATATATAGTTTAAAACATCTTGGTGTACATAATAAATACATACAATTTTACATGTCAAGTAAAACTAAATTTGTGAAAGTTATAAATAAATAAAACTTAATTTGAAAATGGAAACAAGATATGAGTAGGCAATTCACAGAACAGAAATCAAAAGTGTTTAGTAAAATGCTGAAAAGATGCTCACCCTTACTGGTAACTACGGCAATGGAAATTAAAATGATCATGAGCTACTATTTGTACATAAGAGACCGATAAAAAAATGTCAAAATACTGATAAAATAAAATATTGGCCAAATGTGGAACAACAAGAAGCATTTACATTGCTGGTGCTTGTTTAAATTTGTTTAACTGTTTTCAAGTTATTGATGTATCTTTTAAATTGGAAGATGCACATTCTTTATAATGCAGCAAATCCACTACTAGATATGTACCGTAGGAAAACTGTAGCGTAAGTGCACAGAACACATGCATTACATTGTGCTTTGTAGCATTTTCAATATTGAAGGCTGTAAATAGTCTAATTGTTCATCAAACAGGAATTGATAAACCTTTCTTACAATGTATTACTACATTCGTTTAAAGCAGCAGCTCTCAACCAGGGGTAATTTTATCCTTTAGGGGTCATTTTGCAATATCTGGGGACATTTTTGGTTTTCACATGTGGAGTGAAGACGCTTCTTTGCCATGGTTACCAGTAAGGTAAGAATGAGCACCTTTGTAAGCATTTTTTCAGTGGGTCATGACTAGGGATGCTGCTAAACATCCTGCAGTGCACAGGACTGTCTTCTTCAAATCAAAGAAATTGTCTGACCTAAATGTCAATAGTTCCAAGATTGAGAAATTGGTTTAAATGATATATTTCTATGCATCAACATAACTGTATTACAAAAGTATAACATCAATTACAAGAGATTAATGGGAAAATATAAATAATATATATGAGTTTCAAAAATGAGCAAATGGTTACTATGTATAATGTATAACCATATATTCTTTACAACTTTTAAAAAACGTGTGGAAATAAATATGGACACTAGTACTGGCTTACTTTGGGAACACTGGAGAATAAAAGAATGTTGGTGGCATTTAGCTATTTAGATTTTTTTTAATGAATAACGTATTTACAGCAAATAAGACAAAATATCTAGTTTAGTTAAATATGGATGGTGAGTCCTGAAACATTATTATAAAATTGTTTGTATTTTCAATATCTTTTTTTTTTTTTTTGAGATGAAGTTTTGCTGTCGTTGCCCAGGTTGGAGTGCAGTGGTGCTATCTCGGCTCACTGCAACCACCACCTCCCGGGTTCAAGTGATTCTCATGCCTCAGCCTCCCAAGTAGCCAGAATTGGAATTACAGACGCACGCAACCACACCCAGCTAATTTTTGTATTTTTAGTAGAGATGGGGTTTCACCATGTTGGACAGGCTGGTCTCAAACTCCTGACCTCAAGTGATCAGCCTGCCTTGGCCTCCCACCTCAAAGTGCTGAGATTACAGGTATAATGTCATTTTTTACTGTTAAAAAATAAAGGTCTAGTTACTGAATTCCTAAACTTTTTTTAAAGAAGGAACTCTAAAAAAGCACAATAAGATGGAAACTAGAGGTTAAAGAATAAGAAAAATAACTTTTAATATTTAATCAGTAAAATCATAACATAAAGCCCAAATCATATTTTAGAAGTATGTAAATAAAATTAAGTTTTGTTAAACTTAATCAAAAATGAGAAAAGACAAATTATTATTGGCTTTAAAAAGGAAATATAATGCCCAAAAGATAGAGGAGTATTACCGTAACAAAAACACCCACCACAAAAATAAAAAGCAGAGCATATAAACAATTAACAAAGAAGAAAATAAGTATGCAATAATAATAATTTAATAATGGAGCAAGAAAAATGTGAATAACCTATAATATGCATTCAATAAACAATTGAAAATGTATACAAAGCAATTAAATATTACAAAGTCATTAAAAAAGATGATATAATGTTTAAGGACAGTTTTTTATACAGGTAAATAATTTACAATATTTAAAAAGCTTAAATAGTAAATACAGCATGATCTTAAGTATATAAGTAATTGAAAACAAAAGGTTAAAGAACAAATATGTCTAAATGCTAACTATATTTACCTGCAAGTGATAGGACCATGAGTGTTTTGTTATCTCTCTTGTTTCTTTATAAGTTTTGTACTTTAAATGATTTACTATATTCAAAAAACCTTACAGCTATATTATCAGCCCTGCCTGTGCCATAAAGTCTTATTATGACTCTTAATTTTTAACATTTTTAATCTTAAATTGAATAAAAGCATTAAACTAATTATAGCATATTATTTGAGGGAGGGGGGGAACTTGTATGATTTAAACTCATCAAGTGTGATTCAGATGTTCATCTGTGCATGTCCCCAAATTAGCAACAAAATACATGACATGCTCACTATAAAACATATGTGTAAGTAACAGAAAATTTGTCTTCCATGACAAAGAATCACTTGAATTGAGCAGCAGGAAATGGGATCTGATGCTCTATGGGGCCAGCTTAAAAACTTTGTCATTGAAACTAAGACTTCTACTCAATGTCTCAAGCAGCTGTGATGAACTGTGTAATCACAGCTGGAGACCACTGGCATAACGACCGACCAATGATGCTACAGAAGATATTGTGAAACAGCAAACTGCTGTTCTATGAACCTTAAGGCTTTACCTATGTCATACTGAAGTTCCATAATCCTGAGAAATAGAATTGAGCAATAAACAAAAATAGTGCTACTTTAAGAAAAATCCAGTGTGACTCAGTAAAAAATATGTTATATATTTATGATTCTTTATTATGGAAAAGTGGCCACCACTAAAAACCAGATATTATTAAAAGATAAAGAATTCCCCAATTTATCAGGACTATCACAATAAGTCACTTGGTATGAATGTGTGCATTGATTCCAAATCATTCAACTATTTGCTCTTCAGAAGTTATTCTCCCCTTGATTTTTGTCCTCATCTTATCTGGATTCTTTTATCTTATCCTCAAACTACATTAGTTTCCTTCACCACACCCCATTCATCAAGCAATCTAATAACATGTGTATTACTCCCCTAGTAAAAAGCATTTCTCTATTCCTCTCCTCTCCTATTCTCTCTTCTCCCCTCTCCTCCTTTGCTACCCCTCTTCTCCTCTTGTTTCAACTACACTCATGCATCACCTAACAATGGGGATATGTTCTGACGAATGCATCATCAGACAATTTCGTTGTTGTGAGAACATCATAGAGTGTACTTACACAAACCTAGGTAGCACAGCCGACTACACACCTAAGCTATATGGTATAGCCCATTGTACCTAGGCTACAACCCTTTACAGCATGTTACCATGCTGAATACTGCAGGCAATTATAACACAATGTTAAGTATTTGTGTATAATAAAAAAATAAAAAAAAAAAAAGAAAGAAATGGAATTCAGAATAACATAGTTTAGAATAGATCGCCTGTTCGTTAATGAGAATTTGTGCTTTAATAATTCTCACTGAAATATACATTAAAAAATTTAGTCTCCGAATCAGCATTGTTTATGTAAATGATTTAACTAAGATTTATTGAAATGTATATTGGCCAATTAAAAATTCTTTATGAAGTAAATAATATTTAATGGTTTTGTGAATCTTGTTAATGTTCCCATCCTGTGACTGACCTGCAGTTTCTAACAAACCAAGACCCACAGTGATCACTGAGTGCCACAGCAAATATAATATCAAGCTTTATATTTTCTATGACTATCTAAACATTTGAATACTGACTAAATTTTGAATTTCTATTCAATTTGTTGTTAAATAATTATCATCATAACCCAGTAAAGCTCTGATGATTTGTCAAGGCAAGATGAAAAGGAAAGCAAAAAAGAATAAAACTTTCTGTGCTAACTTTTAAAAAGCAAAGTGAAACTGCTATTTCAAACTTCAAGGGAAGACATCAATTTTTATCCAGCATCATCAATTCGCTATTAAAATATGGAGAATTATGTAGTAATATATTAATAAAAATATTAATACTTTATAGCAATTTATAGTTTACTTAATATCATTACTCATTTTTAAGCTTCACAATAAACCTCTGGGGTAAGCTTAAATATATCCATTTCAGACATGAGGACAGAGTGTAAATGACAATAAAAGTCATATCTGTGTTTCAAAAGCAGGGAATTTTTACAAGTTGCTATGGTTTAAATATTTGTCCCCTCCAAAATGCATGTTAAAACTTAATCTCCTATGTGGTAGTACTGAGAGGTGGCGCTATTAAGATGTAATTGGGTCACGAAGGCTCTGCCCTCATGAATGGATTAATCCACTCATGGATTCATGACATAATTAATTAATAGGCTATCATGGAAGGGTCATTAGTGGCTTTATAAGAGGAGGAAGAGAAAGCTAAGCTACTGTACTCAGCTCCCTCGCCATATGATGCACTGTACTGCCTCAGGAACTCTACAGAGAACCTCTACCAGCAAAAAGGCCCTCACAGGATGTAGGCCTTCAACTTTGGACTTCTCAGCCTTCAAAACTACAAGAAATAGTTTCCCTTTCTCTTTTCTTTATAAATTACCTAGTTTTAGGTAATATAAGAAACAGAAAACAGACTAAGACACCAATTAGCAGTCAAATAATTCTCTATTATATTAAAGTTATCTTTATATTGTACATCATAACCTGACATAAATCATCTCAAATACATTTATTTTTTACTTTCCATCTAAATAGTTGATACAACTTTAGATAAACTTTCTATAATACATGCTTTCCTGATGTGGTAAACAGAGCATAAGCTTTGTATCATATGTTAACACGGCTCATGTGGCACACAGCTAATTGTCATTCAAAATACTCTTGTATAAATTATGCCAGACTCAAGCCATTGTTTGTGACTTTCATCCTTTCACTTCCAAATGGATCATACTTTAACAAGTCCTTTCCACAACTTTCTCTATTTATCTGTGAATGTTTTTTCTGGCACTATCATTTTGCTTGTCCTATCAAGATACAGTCCCCAAAACTAAATATATCAAAGGGTCATATATAAACTGTTATCTGTTTTGGCGTGTTCTTTCTCCTCATCTTTGTGAAACTTGAACCTGGGAATTTGGTTCCAGATAATTTGCACTATTCTTCTCAAGCAGGCTGTCTCTAAATAGCAGCAAAGATAGCACTGGACATTTCTAGGGAAAAAAAATGTCTTTTTAGTGCTCTTGAACTTTCAGAAAGAGAGCTACTTTCACTCTCCCATGCAGCCAAATAATTCTAGGACAAAAATCTCTGCTTGGCCTTGCCTGGATTGTGCCCACCTCTGGACTGAATACATGTAAATATACCACTCTCATTGAAGCTGTTATCTCATGATAACTCCTGTGTCAGGGAGGCATGCCCCAGTGATTGTCTAACTAAGTGGAAGAGGAGTGGCTCCAATAAAAAAAGAAAAATTCTTACTACAAAGAGGGCAAATGAAGACAGAACAGGCAAAGCATTTCTTTATTTAAAAAAAATTTTAAGTACAAATGGGTGTCATCCTCTCTATGCAGCCTTCCCCCTTTGTTCCCCTGAGATAACTATAAACATGTTTAAGTAAAAATTTATCACAGCATAGGATGGCTGAGGCAGGAGAATTGCTTGAATCCAGGAGGTAGAGGTTGCAGTGAGCCAAGATCGCACCACTGCAGTCTAGCCTGGGTGACAGAGACCCTGTTTCAAAAAGAAAAACAAATTACAGCATAGTGTACCATTTTGCGTACTGATCTGTTTCCCCTGTAGATTATAATTCCTTGAGGACCAAGCCTCTATGTTAGCCTTATCTGTATGCTTAATGCATACATAGTATTGAGCACAGAGTAAATCATGAAATTGCTCCATTAGTACATGAAAAGCAAAAGTTCTTCTGCATTTTTTATGCTTGTGCATGTTCAAAATAGTATACACATGAACAATTACTTTAGCTCTGAAAAAAAATTATTTGCAGAAATATGATTTAAATATAATGGTTTTGGCTTTAGCAACAGAAGGTAGGAAAACCTTTATTTTTTGTAGTATAGCTCCTGATGATACAGTGCATTATGTTGATCAATGTCCCTATTTAAAAACTTATTTGAAAGAATATTTAAAGTCAGACAGCGAAAATTACTCTTCATATTCATTGTTCTCATAAAATATATCTCTTCTTATCATCTGCTATATTTTCTTTTGTTAGATAATGAGAATTCAGTAATGCCTGCTTCCATTTTGCCTTGACTATAAAGTAACAAATAGATAAAATTAAAGCCTAATTGCCTTCGCCTAATTTAGGCTATTTTTCTGGTATAATTGTTTTCTAATCTAGTTCTCCAGTTTATCATGAATAAAAATCACCCAGGGTACTTGATTAAAATACACGTTTCTAGGTTCCACTCCCTGAGATTCTGATACTATCAATTATTAGTTTTTGTATTTTGAACTATTGATTGGTTTGGAAATTGGCAAGCAAATATTCATGTTTTAATTCTTAAAAGGGTTTAGGAAGAAAACACATTTCCAAACAAAGGGACAAAGAAATTATAAAGAACATTATTGGGTCCTGTTTCATGTACTACCAAACTTGGTAAAACACCCCAAAAGGGGTTGTCAGACACCCTATACAGGAGCAATCCTACTGGCCTCAGGTTGGTGCCCCTCGAGGTCAGAGATCCCAGAGGAAGAAGCAGACACCTATCTTTCCTGTTCTCCGGCTTCCTTGAGTGACATTTGCAGATGCAAGAGTGAACTAGATGAATAGGGCCCGAAATGAAAGTCCAACAAACCACAGCAACCCTACAGAAGAGGTACCTGACCATTGGGGAAAAAAAAGAGAGAGAAAGCAACAACAAGAGCATCAACAACAACCAAAATCTCCCCCCAAAAAACTCATCCATGGGTTAGCAGACTCAAAGATCAAAACTAGACAAGCTCATGGAAATGAGAAAGAATCAACAACAACAAAAAAACGCTGAAAACTCAAAAGGCCAGAGTGCCTCTTCTCCTCCAAATGATCACAGCGCCTCTCTTAGCAAGGCCACAGAAGTAGACGGAGGATGAGATGGATAAATTAACAGAAGTAGGTTTTAGAAGATGGGTAATAACAAACTTCACTGGGCTAAAGGAGCATGTTCTAACACAATGCAAAGATACTAAGAACCTTGATAAATGGTGAGAGGAGTGGTAATTAGAATACTCAGTTTAGGGAGAAAATAAATGACATGATGCAGCTGAAAAAATACAGTACAAGAACTTCATGAAGCATACACAAGTATCAATAGTCAAATCGACCAAGTGGAAGAAAGGATATTAGGGTTTGAAGACAACCTTGCTGAAATAAGGCATGCAGACAAGATTAGAGAAAAAAGAATGAAAAGGAATGAACAAAGCCTCCAAGAAATATGGGACTATGTAAAAAGACCAAACCTATGATTGATTGGAGTGTCCGAAGGAGACTGGGAGAATGGAAACAAGCTAGAAAACATACTTCTGGATATTATCCAGGAGAACCTTCCCAATCTAGCAAGACAGGCCAACATGCAAATTCAGGAAATGCAGAGAACACTGCTGAGATACTCCATGAGAAGATCAACCCCAAGATACATAATCACCAGATTCTCCAAGATTGAAATGAAAGAAAAAATGTTAAGGGCAGCCAGAGAGGAAGGCCAGGTCACCTACAAAGGGAAGTTCATCAGACGAAGAGCAGACCTCTTGGCAGAAACGCTACAAGTCAGGAGAGAGGAAGAAGCCAATATTCAACATTCTTAAAGAAAGAATTTTCAGCAGAGAATTTCATATTCAGCCAAACTAAGCTTCATAAGTGAATGAGAAATAAAATACTTTACAGACAAACAAATGCCAAGGGATTTTGTGACCACCAGGCCTGCCTTGCAAGAGCTCCTGAAGAAAGCACTAAATACAGAAAGGAAAAGCTGGCATCAGCCACTGCAACACCACACCAAACTATAAAGACTAATGATACTATAAAGAAATTGCATCAACTAGTGTGCAAAATAACCAGACAGCATCATTATGACGGGATCAAATTCACACATCACAATATTAACCTTAAATGTAAATGGGTTAAATGCCCCAATTAAAAGACACAGACTGGAAAATTGGATAAAGAGTCAAGACCCATCAGTGTGCTGTATTCAGAGACCCATCTCATGTGCAAAGACACAGACAGGTTCAAAATAAAGTGATGGAGGAAATTTTACTAAGCAAATGCAAAACAAGAAAAAGTAGGAGTTGCAATCCTAGTCTGTGACAAAACAGACTTTAACCAATAAAGATCAAAAAAGACAAAGAAGGGAATTACATAATGGTAAAGAGATCGATTCAACAAGAATAGCAAACTACCCTAAATATATATGCACCCAATATAGGATCACCCAGATTCACTAAACAAGTTAGAGACCAACAAAGAGACTCAGACTCCCACACAATAATATTGAGACACTTTGACACCCACTGTCAATATTAGACAGATTAATGAGACAGAAAATTAACAATGATATTCAGAACTTGAACTCAGGTCCCATAAAGTAGACCTAGTAGACATCTACAGAACTCTCCACCACAAATCAACAGAATACACATTCTTCTCAGTACCACATGGCACTTATTCTGAAATTGACCACATAATTGAAAGTAAAACACTCCTCAGCAAAATAACTGAAACTGAGACAAAGAATCTCTCAGGCCACAGTGCAATCAAATTAGAACTCAGGATTAATAAACTTACTCAAAATCACAAAATTACATGGAAATTGGACAACCTGCTCCTGAATGACTCCTGAGCCCATAATAAAATTAAGGCAGAAATCAAGAAGTTCTTTGAAACCAATGAGAACAAAGAGACAACATACCAGATTCTGGGACACAGCTAACACAGTATTAAGAAGGAAATTTATAACACTAAATGCCCACATCAGAAAGCTAGACAAATCTCAACTCAACACTCTAAGATCACAATTAAAAGAGCTACAAAGGAAAGAGCAAACAAATCCAAAAGCTAACAGAAAACAAGAAATAACTAAGATCAAAGCAAAATTGAAGGAGATAGAGACACAGAAAACCCTCCAATAAATCAACTAAAAATGCAAAAACACAAAAATTAGCTGGGCATGGTGGCACATGCCTGTAATCTCAGCTACTCAGGGGGTTGCAGTGAGCCAAAATCATGCCACTTCACTGTATCCTGGGAACAGAGCAAGACTCTGTCTCAAAAAAAAAAAAAAATCAAATAGACACAATAAAAAATGATAAAGGTGATATCACCACTGACCCCACAGAAATACAATCTAACACCAGAGCATATGATAAATACCTCTATGCAAATAAATTAGAAAATTTAGATGAAATGGATACATTCCTGGACATAAAAACCCTCCCAAGACTAAACCAGGAATAAGCTTATTCCCTGCATAGACCAATAACAAGTACTGGATTTGAGGCAGTACCAACCAAAAACAACCCAGGACCAGATGGATTCACACCCAAATTCTATCAGAGGTACAAAGAGGATCTGGTACCATTTCTTCCAAAATTATTCCAAACAATTGAAAAGGAGGAACTCCTCCCCAGTGTATTTTATGAAGCCAGCATCATCCTGATACCAAAACCTGGCAGAGAGAAACAACAAAAAGAGAAAACTTCAGGCCAATATCCCTGATGAACATTGACATGAAAATCCTCAATAAAGTATTAGCAAACCAAATCCAGCAGAACATCAAAACTCTTATTCACCACAATCAAGTCAGCTTCATCTTTGGGATGCAAGGCTGGTTCAACAAGTGCAAATCAATAATCATAATCCATTACGTAAGCAAAACCAAAGACAAACACCACATGATAATCTCAATAGATGCTGAAAAGGTCTTTGATAAAATTCATCATCCCTTCATGTTGGTATTATATGAAAATAATAAGAGCTATTTATGACAAATCCACAGCCAGTATCATGTTGAATGGCCAAAACCTGGAAGCATTCCCGACAAAATCCAGTATACGACAAGGAGGCCCTCTCTCACAGTTTTTATTCAACATATATTGGAAGTTCAGGCCAGGGCAATCAGGCAAGAGAAAGAAATAAAGGTATTCAAATAGGAAGGGAGGAAGTCAATTTGTCTCTATTTGCAGATGACATGATTCTATATTTAGAAAACCCCACCACCTCAGCCCCAAAACTCCTTAAGCTGATAAGAAACTTGAGCAAAGTCTCAGGATACAAAATCAGTATGTAAAAATAACCTTCACACCAACAATAGACAAGCAAAGAGCCAAATCATGAATAAACTCCCATTTACAATTGTAAAGAGAATAAAATACCTAGGAATACAACTAGCAAGGAATGTGAAGGGCCTCTTCAAGAAAAACTACAAACCACTGCTCAAGGAAATAAGAGAGGACACAAATGGCAAAATATTCCATTTTTTGACTGCATAGGAATGAGATCACGTCCTTTGCAGCGACATGGGTGAAGCTGGAAGCTATCATCCTCAGCAAACTAACACAGGAACAGAAAACCACATACTGCATGTTCTCACTCATAAGTGGGAGTTGAACAATGAGAACACATGGACACAGGGAAGGGAACAACACATACTAGGGCCCATTGGGGGGTGAGGGACAAGGGGAGGGAAGCTAGATGACTGGTCAATAGGTGCAGCCACCATGGCAAATGTATATACCTATGTAACAAACTTGCACATTCTGCACATGTATTCCAGAACTTAAAGTTAAAAAAAAAAAAAAAAGACATTACTCAGCTACTCAGCCAATCTAAAAGAAGGCAAGAAAAGAGAGATGGAAAAAAAAAATAGACCTCTCTTAGGTAACGGGAGAGACAGAACTCTGGGCATCTGAAAAAGTATGCCCAGAGTATTTTATTTCAGATTACTTGGGATGTAATTGGTATACACAAAACTACTTCCTTAAGAAGGTAGATCTCATGTTCACTGTTCTTACCTCTTAGATTATTCAGCTTAATATTAATCAGTGGGTGCATGTCAGGAAACTACCAGAGGTTAAGGAAATAATTATTCTAAAGGCATGGAAGTAACAGTGCCTTCATTCCAAAGGATGAGGAGGAAGAATTTTAGTAAATTTTTTTAGGGAATATAAATGAAAAAATCAAAAGCAAGATAACAGCAAACCAACTCCAAAAATGTAGGAGAAGGGTAACACACCAAAAATATCACTCCAGCAAATACAGAAAAAAATTGATAAACTTTAGCACCCATCCATGAAAGAAACTATTAACGAATTAAGCATGGAATGGAATATTTACTTTGAAAAAAGGTACTTAGAAAATATTACCATAAACATTATATTAAATGAGGTAATGTCAACAATATTCCTTTTAATGTGAGAAACAAGGTAAAATCTTCATAATTTTCTGGTTTATCTTTTTTTGAGTTCTGTTTTACAAAAGTGTGTGTGTATATTTTCCCTCTTTTTTTACACAAAAGATATCATTCAATTTATGCTCTGCATTTTCTTTTTCTTCACAATACATCAAAAATCATGTTAGTTCATAGAGATTTCTTACTCTTTTTTGTAGCTTCATAATAGCCTATTTGTAGAAGTACCAAATGTGTGGGCATTTAGTTTGTTTCTATCTAATATTTTACAAGTACAAATAACACTACAATGTGTAGTCTTTATTTATGTATTTTCATATTGTTGAAGCTATAATTTAAATGCAAATCTCTAAAAGTAGAGTCAAAAGATAAATGTACATTTAGGAATTTTCCATTTTTGCCTATTCTTCTCCATAGCAGTTAAAACATTTTACATGGATTATAAATCATTCTACTACAAAGACACATGCACCCCTATGTTTATTGCAGCACTATTTGCAATAGCCAAGACTTAGAAGCAATGCAAATTCCCACTGTTAATTTGTGTGGGCACAATCTAATCAGCTGCCAGCTCAGCTAGAATATAAGCAGGCAGAAAAATGTGAAAGGAGAGATTGGCCTAGCCTCCCAGCCTTCATCCTTCTCCCATGCTGGATGCTTTCTGCCCTTGAATATTTGACTCCAAGTTCTTCAGTTTTGGAACTTGGACTGGCTCTCTTTGCTCCTCAGCCTGCAGACAGCTATTGTAGAACCTTGTGATCATGTGAGTTAATACTTAATAAACTCCTCTAGATAGATAGATAGATAGATAGATAGATAGATAGATAGATAGATAGAGAATAGATAGATAGATAGGCACATAGATAGGCAGACAGAAAGACAGACAAAGACAGACAAAAAGACAGACAGACAGATAGATGATAGATAGATAGATGATTGATAGATAGATGATAGATAGATAGATAGATAAGATAGATAGATAGACAGACAGACAGATATTCTATTAGTCCTGTCCTCCTACAGAGTTTGGTTAATTAATATAGAGTTTGGTACTAGGAGTGGTTCTAGAGGAACAGAATATTAAGAATTGAGTTTTTTCATTGATTTGGGGTTTTCTGGAGTTGGCTGCTTAATGTAATTAGACCCAAAAATGCTAAGAACTGCACTTCTAATAGTAAGGAGAAAACTGATAGTCCTTGGCATGAACTGTTTAGAGAGTTATGCAAAATAAAGGCATTTGACACTCCTAATTCATCACTCATGAGAGGCAAGGAGTTTAGTGACTCTATACATGACACCTTTGACCATATGTGGAGAACCAAGGAACATAAGAAGCTGGTTGATTTTTCCTAATTTCAGTGGACAAAGTGATGAAAGAAAATGATGAATTCAGAGATTCTATCTCCCAGCTTCAGAAGCAGATACTGAGCCTCAAATCTGCTAAGATTGTCTTGAGTGAGAGACTAATCTCCTGCAGAGAAAGAGCTGAAATTGTGGAAAAACAGACGCAAGCTCTTATCATGTGAGTGGCTGACCTGCAACAAAAGGTGCATGCCTCACCAGGTGTCTATTGTTAAAGTGAGGGCATTAATTGCAAAAGAATAAGACCCTGCAACTTGGAATGAGGACATATGAGAGGACCCTGATGAAGCTGGGAACACTGAGTTTGTAAACTCTGATGAGCCTTTTTTGCCAGAAGAAACACGTTCCCCATCCCCAGTAGTGGCAACATCCCCTTCCCAACCTGTGCTGCCATCAGCCTTTCCACCTTTGTCTGAGAAGATAAACCCTATTCTACCTGAGGCAACAGTGATGCTCTTCCCTGAGGCAGTTTCCAGGCAAGATAATGATGATTTTCCTCATGAGCTACCCTCAACACCCTATTCGCTTCCAGATCTACAACTAGACTAAAGTCCCAGAGGGACCTTAGAGGTGAAGTTGACAATGGACCTATACGGAGGTGTGCTACACTCAAAAATAACTGCTTGAGTTTCCTAATTTATATAAACAGAAGTCTGGAGAACAGACATGAGAATGGATATTAACGGTGTGGGATAATGGTAGAAAAAACACAGAGTTGGATAAGGCTGAATTTACTTATTTGGGCCTACCAAGTAAGGATTCTGCATTTAATGTTGCAGCTCAGGGAGTTATAAAAGGTTCTAATAGTTTATTTGCTTGGTTAGCTGAAATATGGATTAAAAGATGCCCCACTGTGAGCAAGCTGGAAATGGTTGATCACCCTCGGTTCAATGTAGAGGAAGGGATCCAAAGACTTAGGAAGACTGGGATAATGGAGTGGGTTAGTCACTTTAGACCTACTCATCCCAGCTGGGAGAGTCCAGAAGGTATACCTTGACCAATGACTTGAGAAATAGATTTGTGAGAAAAGTACCTCCATCTTTGAAGATCCCTTCTCTTCTCCGCATGTCAGATCTAACAATGGCAGTCACTCAACTACATAATTTAAATACAATGGGAATAATTGGATTCCGAGGTGGCAGGGGTCAAGTGGTGGCCCTCAAACATCAAAGGCAAGGTGAGCATAGAGACCATAATGGATGTCAGAGAAGAAGTACTAATCAGAATAGTTTGACTTGTGTAGAGCTCTGGCATTGACTAATTAATCGCAGTGGTCCTACAAGTGGAATTGATAAGTAGCCTACTGCATTCCTACTTAATTTCTAAAAGCAGAAAACTTCTAGGTCAAATGGACCAAAAGACTAATTGGAAGTACAAAAGCAGAGAATCATGGCCCCTCAATCAATTTCCAGACTTGAGCCAGTTTACAGATCCAGAAACCCTTTGAAGTTAGGGGAGGCCAGGTCCCCTTGAGGAAGGACCCCACTACATTACCTCCAATTTATGCAGTGAATCTTTCTCCCACCCTTCCCCAAGGAGACCTCTGGCATTTTACCAAGGCAACTGTGCACTGGGGAAAGGAAAATGATCATACATTCTGGGACTACTGGACACTGACTCTGAGCTGAAGTTGATTCCAGGGGACCCAAAACATCATTGTGGTCCTCCAGTTAAAGTAGGAGCTTATGGAAGTCAGGTAATTAATAGAGTTCTAGCTCACATCTCACTTACAGTGAATTCAATGTGTTCCCAGACTCATACTGTGGTCATTTCCCCAGTACCAGAATGCATAATTGGCATAGACATACTTAGCAGCTGGCAGAACCCCACATTGGCTCACTGACTGGTAGGGTGAGGGCTACTATGGTGGGAAAGGCCAAATGGAAGCCATGAGACCTGACTTTACCTATAAAAATAGTAAATCAAAAATAATATTACATCCCTGGAGGGATTACAGAGATTAGTACCACTATCAAAGGCTTAAAAGACACAGGGGTGGTGATTCCCACCACATCCCTTTCGATTCTTTCATTTGGTCTGTGCAGAAGACATACGTACCTTGGAAAATGACAGTGGATTATTGTAAGCTTAACTAAGTGGTGACTCCAATTGCAGCTGCTGTATCAGCTGTGGTTTCATTGCTTCAGCAAATTAACATATCTCCTGGTACCTGGTATGCAGCCATTGACTTGGCAAATGCCTTTTCTCTATTCTTGTCCTTAAGGGCCACCAGAACAATTTGCCCCAGCAATATGCCTTTACTGTCCTACTTCAAGGATATATTAACTCTCCAGCTTTTTGTCATAATGCTATTCAGAGAGACCTGATTGCTTTTCACTTCTGTAAGATATCAAAGTGGTCCATTACATTAATGACATTATGCTGATTAGATCCAGTGATCAAAAAGTAGCAAATATACTGGACTTACTGGTGAGACATTGGTATGCCAGAGGATGGGAAATAAATTTGGCTAAAATTCAGGGACCTTCTATCTCAGTAAAATTCCTAGGGTTCAAGTGGTGTGGGTCCTGTCAAGATATTCCTTCTAAGGTGAAGAATAAGTTGTTGCATTTGGTGCCTCCTACAACCAAGAAAGAGGCACAATGCCTATTGTGCCTATTTGGATTTTGGAGGCAGCACATTCCTCATTTGGGTGTTTTACTCCATTTATCAAGTGACCTGAAAGGCTGCCAGTTTTGAGTGGGTTCCACAACAGGAGAAGACTCTGCAACACCTTAGGCTGGTGTGCAAGCTGCCTTGTCATTTGGGTCATATGACACAACAGAGCCAATGGTGCTTCAGGTGTCAGTGGCAAATATGGATGCTGTCTACAGCCTCTGGCAGGCCCCCATATGTGAATCACAGGAGAGGCCTCTAGGATTTTGGAGCAAAGCCCTGCCATCTTCTACTCTCCTTTTGAGAGACAGCTCTTGGTCTGTTAGTGATTCTTTGGTGGAAACTGAACATTTGACTATGTGTCATCAAGTCACCATGCACCTGAACTGCCTATCATGAACTGGGTGTTTTCTGACCTATCTAGCCATAAAGTGGGTCATGCACAGCAGCATTCCATCAGCAAATGGAAGTGGTATATACGAAATCAGGCTCAAGCAGGTCCTGAAGGCACAAGTAAGTTACATGAGGAAGTGGCTCAAATACCCATGGTATCCACTTCTACCACCCTACTTTCTCCCCCCTAACCTGCACTGATGGCCACATGGGGAGTTCCCTATGATCAGTTGACAGAGGAAGGTAAGACTAGGACCTGGTTTACAGATGGTTCTGCATGATAAGCAGGCACCACCTGAAAGTGGACAGCTGCAGCACTACAGCCCCTTTCTAGGACATCCCTGAAGGACAGTGGTGAAGGAAATCTTCCCAGTGGGCAGAACTTTGAGCAGTACACCTGGTTGTGCACTTTGCATGGATGGAGAAAAGACAAGATGAGCGATTATATATTGATTCATGGACTATAGCCAATGGTTTGTCTGGATGGTCAGGAACTTGGAAGAAGCATGATTGGAAAATTGATGAAAAAGAAATTGGAGAGAGAAGGGTGTAGATGGACCTCTATGAGTAGTCAAAAACTGTGAAGATATTTGTATCCCATGTGAGTGCTCACCAACGGGTGGCCTTAGCAGAGGAGGATTTTAATAATCAAGTGGCCCATTCTGTGACACTACTCAGTCTCTTTCCCCAGCCATCCCTGTCATCACCCAATGGGCTCATGAACAAAGTGGTCATAGTGGCAGAGACAGGAGGTTACACATAGGGTCAGCAACACGGATTTTGGCTTACCAAGGCTGACTTGGCTAGCACTGCTGAGTGCCCAATTTGCCAACACTGAGCCTTTGATATGGCACCACTCTTCATGGTGATCAGCCAGCTACCTGGTGGCAGGTTGATTATATTGGACCTCTTTCATCATGGGAAAAGCAGAGGTTTGTCCTCACTGGAATAGACACTTACTACAGAGATAGGTTTTTCTATCCTGAACACAATGCTTCTGGCGAAGACTACCACCCGTGGACTCGCAGAATCCTATCCACTGTCATGATATTCCACACAGCATTGCCTCAGACCAAGGCACTCATAAAGAAGTGTGGCAGTTGGCTCATGCTCATGGAATTCACTGGTCTTTCCATGTTCCCCCATCATCCTGAAGCAGCTGGATTGATAGAACTCTGGAATGGCCTTTTGAAGTCACAATTACAATGCCAACTTGTTGACAATACTTTTCAGGGCAGGGGCAAAGTTCTCCAGAAGGCCATGTATGCTCTGAATTAGCATCAAATATATGGTACTCTTTATCCCATAGCCAGGATTCACAGGTCCCGGAATCAAGGGGTGGAAGTGGAAGTGGCACCATCACCATCACCCCTAGTGATCCACTAACAAAATTTTTGCTTCCTGTTCCCACAACATTATGTCCTGCTGGTCTAGAGGTCTTAGTTCCAGAGAAAGGAACAGTGCCACCAGGAGACACAAAAATGTTTCCATTAAACTGAAAGTTAAGATTGTCACCTGGACACTTAGGGCTCCTCCTACATTTAAGTCAACAGGCTAAGAGGAGAGTTAGTGTTGGCTGGAGTGATTGACCTGGACTATCAAGATGAAATCAGTCTACTTCTTCACAACGGAAGTAAGAAAGGGTGTGCATGAAATACAGGTAATCCGTTAGGACATCTCTTAGTATTATCGTGTCCTGTGATTAAGGTCAACGGGAAACTACAATAACCTAATGCAGGCAGGACTACAGCTGACCCAGACCTTTCAGGAATGAAGATTTGGGTCACTCCACAGGAAAACAACCACAACCTGCTGAGATGCTTCCTGAAGGCCAAGAGAATACAGAATAGGTAATAGAAGAAATACCAACTACAACCATGTGACCAGCTGCAGAAATTAGAGCTGTACTTGTCATGAATATTTCCTCCTTCTTTTGTTAAAAACATGTTTATGCATGTATAAACTTGTACTAAAAAAATCTTCATTTTAATGTCCTTTCTCCTTTATTATGTGACACAAGATTTATTGACTTCACATCAGCATTTAAGTATTGTTAGCTTTATGTAACAGTATTTGAGTTGGGGATTGGTGTGTTTACAGTTGTACGTAGGATAGTTGTATTATATTAGAGATAATTATGACCTTATTATTGCCTTTATTTGAAGGCTATGTATGATCTCAGGAGATGTGTATGGGTTCAAATTGACACGGGATGGACTTGTGATGGTTAATACCGAGTGTCAACTTGATTGGAATGAAGGACACAAAGTATTAATCCTGGGTGTGTCTTTGAGGGTGTGGCCAAAGGAGATTAACATTTGAGTCAGTGGGTTGGGAAAGGCAGACTACACTTAATCTGAGTGTGCACAATCTAATCAGCTGTCAGCTCAGCGAGAATATAAGTAGGTAGAAAAATGTGAGAAGTGAGGCTAGCCTAGCCTCTCAGCCCACATCTTTCTCCTGTGCTGGATGCTTCCTGCCCTCAAACATCTGACCCCAAGTTCTTCAGTTTTGGAACTCGAATTGGCTCTCCTTTTTCCTCAGCCTGCAGATGACCTATTGTGGGACCTTGTGATTGTGTGAGTTAATATAAATAAACTCATATATATATAATATATTATATATGTATATATATGTGTGTGTGTACATACATATATTTCATTCATTCTGTCCCTCTAGAGAGCTCTGACTAATACAAATGGCTATTAGCAAAAAGACAAAAAGCAAATCCTAAAAAGGATGTATAGAAAAGGGAACTCTTAAACATTTTTGATAGGAATGTAAATTATTATAGACACTATGGAAAACACGTGGCAGTTTCTGAAAATACTAAAAATGGAACTACCATATAATTGAGCAACCCCACTGCTGAATATTTAGTCAAAGGCAATGAAATTAGTATATCAAAGGAATATCTGTGCCCCCATGTTTATTACAGTATTGGTGACAATAGCTATTCTATAGAATCAACCTAAATATCCAGCAACAGATGAAGAGATAAAGAAAATATTCTATGTATTTACAATGAAATACTAGACATAAAAAAGAATAAACTGTTGTAATTCAAAGCAACATGGATAAGCCTGGAGGACATTATGTTATGGGAAATAACTCAGAAACAGAAATATAAATACTGCATTTTCTCACTCATATGTGGGAATGTAAAAAATAATCTATGAAGTAGAGCATGGAATTATAGGTATTAGGAGCAGGGAAGGGTGATGAGCAGAGGATGAGAAGAGGTTGGTTAATAGATAGAAAATTACAGCTAGATAGAAGGAATGAGTTGTGATGTCCTGCAGCACTGTAGGGTGAATATGGTTAACCATAATTTATAATATATTTTCAAATGCTAGAAGAAAGAATTTTGAATCTTCACAACACAAAAAAATTATATATGTTAGAGATTATGGATATGCTAATTAACCTGATTTGATCATCACACATTGGACACATGTATTGAAATATTGCTCTCTATCCCAAAAATATATACAGTTATTACATGTCAACTAAAAATAAAAGGAAAAAAAAGCAAAAAGTCTATTTGATAAATATGAAGAAAATGGTAACTTGGGGTGGCCAAAGCTCTCTAGGTAAGACCACCTATAAATGACTGGCAGAGGAGATGACAAATTTGTTAGCAGATTGGCTATTTGATTTTTGAAACCTTGCAAACAAATCTTACACAGTTGAAATCTAAGATATCTAATTTTGGGAGTAGTATTTTAGTAACTGAACTGTGTGGAGATAGAGGAGCCTACAGGATGAAAAACCAAAACTCAAATAAGCAAATCTGGTTGTCACTTCCATCTAGTGGACCCAAGCATTATGACTGGAATGGGAACAACTGGGTCTATTCCCACAACTGTGTACCTCGCCATGAACTGACTAAAAATTCAAATTGAATGTATTTTCCTTTGCCTATTCTAAAAAAGGCACTTTATGGTCACCACATTTTTAGAGGCATTAAAAGCTAAAGAGCCAAGACTGAGCGTCATTCTGTTTCTGAGTTACTGTCTGTTCTTTTCCAATCTGTTTTAGAGGACAGTTACATTGTGTGTAACAGCACTGTGAGGGGAAAAAATGTGTTGCCTCCCACCCCATCACCATGTTCTTATTTTTAATGTCTTTGAAAATTTTTTCTGGGTTTTATCCATCATAAAATATACTTTTTCATTGAGAATGTTTACATACTAACACCTTAACATAATAACCCTACAACAAGGAACTATATTTAAATTAAATTTAAAATCCAAATTTAAAAATGAAATTCAATTTCACTCATGTTAAAATAATAAGTATCTTTTATTTTGCCCTCACTGTACTAAGCCCATGTCTAAGTCAATTTGCGCTGCTATAATAAATACTATGAACTTAAAAACAAACACTTAATTTTGTGGCTTAAAAACAAACACTTAATTTTCACAGTTCTGGAGGCCAGGAAATTCAAGATTGAAGTGCCATCTGATACACTTCCTAGTGAGGGCTGTCTTCCTGGTTTGTAGATGGCCGTTTTCTTGTATCTTCACATGGTACAAAGAGAAATATCATCTCTCTCCTATCTCTTCCTATAAAGACACTAATTCTATTCATGAGGGCTCT
Source organism: Sapajus apella (assembly GCF_009761245.1). NCBI lineage: Eukaryota > Metazoa > Chordata > Mammalia > Primates > Cebidae > Sapajus > Sapajus apella. The sequence goes on along the minus strand of NW_022436941.1, from coordinate 10,138,365 downwards.
GACTTCATTACCTAATTATTTCTCAAAGGACCTGCCTCCAAATACTATCACACTGAAAACTAGGCATCAATATATGAATATTTAGTGAACACAAGCATTTAGTCCACAGCAGCCTGTTTTACCATAATTGACTCATTTTAATCTTTACTGACCTGAATTTTACATGTGGACAAACCAAAACTTAGGAACATTAAAACAACTCACCCAAAAGTTGTGCCCATCTTCTGTTTGTATTAGATTTATTACTGACAAGTCCATGTGAATATGCAGCAAAAAATTTTGCAGAGGGTGAACAAATACCACATTCCATTATAGAAAAAAAAAATTTAACAACAACAACAACAAAAATGAGAAATCCAGAATAGGAATTTACAGTATTTCCTTTTTAGGAAATAAAAGGATATTTGAGTCCAGAGAAAATTTTACTTTATGATAGTTCAATGCCAGTGAGGAAATAAATGAAATCATGCTTATTTGAAAGAAAAAGAATATAGAAGATCTACAGAAAGTCTTTTCTGAAAACAGGTAAAATGCATAATCATCCATTTTGAAGAAGAAAAAATCCATGCTCAACAAGCATTGAAACAGGTTGTGTAACCTTAATAGAAGTCAGGGAAATGCAAATAGACACCACAATGTGATACCCATTAAAATAGTATTGAGAAATATGAACAATAAGTTTCAAAAAAAGATGTGGTTTAACAGTCTTTCTTTTATATTGCTATTGGAATATAATTTAATACAAATTCTTTGGAAAGTAGTTTGGTCTTCTTTGTAAAATTCAATACTCATATATTCTATGACTCAGTCATTCCAGTTTTAGACATGTATCCAAAAGAAAATTTCAAGTATAAATTCAAAGAGACATAGAGAAGAATGTTCAATATAACAGCATTTGTAAGAGAAAAATCTAGAAATAACCAAAGTGCCTATCAACAGAAGCACAGATAAATAAATTATAATATACTTACACCCTGGAATACTATGCAACACTAAAAAAGACCTATCTCTACATGTACAATATAAACAAATCTTTAAAAATTTTATATAGTACCACATTTTCTGATTTTTTTGGCACAATAAATATGATGAAATTTAAAGTTACTTAATATTTTGGACATTTGTATATATTTGCTCTTTTAGTTGACAAAAACAGAAAATAACATGTTAGAGTTGGTTAATGCACCTCTGCCCAGCTGGTAAATGTAGGATGTAGCAAAACAGACTTCTTAGGGAAGCAAAAGATCAAAGTAATACAGATGCAATAAAATAAACCACAACCTTCAGTTGAGAAGTAAGTCTCCAACAGAAAATAAGTATTTTAAAAAAGATTGATGTCTTGCTCTGTCTGCAATCTACTAAATTGTATGTTTCCTTAAGGGTACTTTTTTTTAGCAAATAATTGTGAATCAAATTAGCATATCATGGCTTTATGAAAAAAAATCTGATCAACAGAATAATAAATCCCTAAATAAAATCATCAGAATATTTTTCCATTTCAATTATCTTTTTACTTTTAATGCACTGTAAATGTGAATAGAGAAAATTAAAATATCCTTTCTGGAACTAAAAATCTCCTACCATAGTGGTTCTCAAACTTTAGCATGGATCACATTACCTGTTAAAAGACAAATTACACGACTCCAAACCCAGAGTTTCTAATTCAGGAGGTCTGGTAGGGAATCTACCAGTCAGCATTTCTAACAAATTTCCAGGCAATGCTCATGCTGTTGGTCTAAAGACCACAGTTTAAGAACCAATGCCCAGCCGAGGCGGGTGGATCACGAGGTCAAGAGATCGAGACCATCCTGGTCAACATGGTGAAACCCCGTCTCTACTAAAAATACAAAAAATCAGCTGGGCCTGGTGGCGCGTGCCTGTAATCCCAGCTACTCAGGAGGCTGAGGCAGGAGAATTGCCTGAACCCAGGAGGCGGAGGTTGCGGTGAGCCGAGATCGCGCCATTGCACTCCAGCCTGGGCAACAAGAGCAAAACTCCGTCTCAAAAAAAAAAAAAAAAAGAACCAATGCCCAGCAGTTTTTGTATTCCTATACCTATTCCTATACCACCATGGAGAGGATGTGTTTGATTTGAAGTCTAGTAACCTGATTTCTGTTCATTGGCTGTGCTCAGGTGATCATGTTCACAGTTTCATCATCTATATAAACAGGGAGCTGAGTCCAGTTGTCTCTAAGCTTGTTACAATTCTAAAATTTTATAAGCCATTTCTCTTTCAAGATTCAGTTCCAAAGTCCGTGAATTTGCTTATCTCTTGACATTAGCTGACATATCATTTGCCAATACAAGTTCATAGAAATTTCATCATCATCCAATAGACTTGTGAAAATCAATATCCAGGATAAAATGTCATCTCAAAAATGTCTTTATTGTTTTTCTATAAATTCTTGATCAAACTAAGTGGTATGCATTTACAAAAATACACTTCAGGCACCTATTAAAGTTCACTTTCAAAATTTTAGGGAGCTAGGCAATACGTTATTTATGATGTAAGAGTTCATCGTGTCTAAAAATGTGTTAGGTAACTTTACTTTGATTCTGACAGAAATTATCAACATTGAATTTTCTCCTAGATACTGACATGAGTAATAATGATCCTAGGTTCAAGAAGTTTTCTAGACCTCAGAGATGAGAAGCTGACTTGCAAAAGTAACATTCTATTTAGCTCTTCTAATGAACACAAAAGTGCATTTAACCTGAAGACAGCAATCTAGGGCAGCTGTTGTAACCTGGCTCCTCCCCGCACCTCATTTCCCCCACCCCCACCTCATTTGTGTCCTTAGTATAAATGAATCTGAAGGCATGGGTGCCTTCCATATGGGATAAAGTTATTCTAAAGAAAAAAAATGTACAATTAAAGTAATACATGTAGGATGTTTTTGCAAGCAGTTTATATTCTCTCATAAATATGCTCCCTAAGAGTCTATTAACATCTTTATATTTATAGATATTATCAAGAGAAGATAAACTATTGGGCCTCCACAGAGGTGTGATAAATGGTAGCACAGGCAACGATGAGAATACAAGCCAAACTTTGCCATTTATTTCAGGCTTTACTGGTTAGAAGTTTCAGCCTGCAATACTACTAATATACTTTGGTGATTAAAAGTGTCTGCAGGGGACTAAAGATGATTTGAAGCAAGAGAGTTAAGAATACTGATTCTTCTTTAACCATATTTCATGTTCCTTCCTTATTTTTGGAAATAGATTTGATAAACTCATGGCAAATGTTAACATGAAACACTGTCTATGACTCTGATGCTTCTTATAGATATGATTTCCGAATAGAAAATATTTTGTCCAATTGGTGGTAATTTTATTCAGATGAGCAGTGAAAATTTTTTAAAATGAAGAATAGGTTTAATATCTGTACAACATGTGACTTATGAAGCCTCAAATTATTTTCTTTCCATATGGGTAATCTGCTAATTATTGTTTATATTTTCCTTCTATTTTAGACCTTATTTAACTCAGTACCCTAGAAAAAGGAAAAACATTTTCTGGATCCTGGCATCATTATCCGTGAAACTAAGAGGTTGGAATTGTATTTCCCTATGCATTTTATGCAAGATCAGTTTAGATCAGAGTGGTGTGTGCTTGCATATATGTGTGTTTGTGTGTGTGCCTTTGTAGAGGGGTGTGTGTGTGAGTGTGTGTGTGTGTGTGTGTGTGTGTGTGTGTGTGTGTGTGTCTTTGCAGGACTGACCTTCCCCTGAAGTAGATCAAACCACCACTGAGGAAGCATCTGTAGCCTTCAGTAGCTCATGAAACATACCAGCTACTGCTGCTCAGTAATGGAGTTGACTCTAAAGGAATTTAGTGTATATGGCAAGTGTCACGTCAATGACATGAGGACAAAATTATTTCATTTATGTTATGCAGACGGAGTGCCCTATCTTACCCAAGTAAAGGCTAGATTCGATATATTTTAGTATGAGGAAAAGAAGAAAACCTGTAAAAATGAAGGTTCCAATGATCACTTGCTTCCAATAATGTGTTTTCTATTTGTTATCTTCATTGATCATGTAACTAAATGAGGCACATATTAATTTTCTTAACTGGCATGCACTACTGAGCTTGTAAACCTGCACTTTAGTATTAAGAAAATTTATCACGGGTCCTTGATGCACATGCAGAAATACATAGAAATCTAGGTACAAGATTAAGTTGGGCAATACCCTATAGAAAATAACTAAAAGCTTGAACAAGGTTTTATTTACTTTTTAATTTTTAACTTCTAATTTTTATGGATGTGTAACAGTTGAACATAGTTCCAGGATAATCTAATATTTTGATTCAACCATACAATGGGGAATGATCAAATTTGTGTAATTGAGGTATTCATCATCTCAAGCATTTATGATTACTTTGTTGAGCAAGGTTTTAAAAGAGGTAGTCTTGCCAATGTAAACACAGACCTAACACATACATACGCATCTGTGGCTACTGATTGCCTGTGTGCAATACTTTTAAAATATCAATTTATTGGTCTGTATTTATAAACATTTGCCATGATCTGAAGAAAGCACAAACAAGAAAAGTCTATCTCCTATAGAACTATGGTGGAGGTAATTTCTACTCATATTTTATGAGGTAAATAGTACAGATACCATTTGCCATGTCTTATGGTTGTTTAAGAATTTGAGTGTCAAAGAATTACATTACTTGCTCAAGGTGATGAAACACGTGTTAAGACACAAAAAGTAATTTTCTGACTCTAATTTAATGTTCATTTTTTACTCTACCTAGCAGAACTTTGACATACATTCCATCAATTTATAGCACTCTTTTCCAGTTATATCATATCATCAATCAGAGTCCCCTAGCACTTTCTTCACTGACATCATTGTGACTTGCGAGAAGCCTTCATACAAGAGTTTTCCTACCATTTGCCTTTGGTTTACTTTCTACTATGACCACTAATTATATAAAGATATGTTTTTTGTTTGTTTGTTTGTTTTCTGAGGCAGAGTTTCACTCTTGATGCCCAGGCTGGAGTGCAATGGCGTGATCTCGGCTCAAGGCAACCTCCAACTCCCAGGCTCCAGCAATTCTCCTGCCTCAGCCTCCAGAGTAGCTAGGATTACAGGTATACATGCCACACCTGTCTAATTTGTATTTTTAGTAGAGATGAGTTTCTCCACGTTGGTCAGGCTGGTCTCGAACTCCTAACCTCAGATGATCCACCTGCCTCGGCCTCCCAAAGTGGTGGGATTACAGACATGAGCCACCGCATCTGGCTGATACGTTCTTTTACTTTACAAAACCTGATTCACAAGATTTCCTCATTTATTACTCCAGAAAAAATGATTTTTACTTTGTGTATGGCAATCTAGCTTTACACAAAATTTACATTTAGTTTTCACTAGGTTATGAGTAAGTATCATGGAACAGGCCATATATAATCGAATTACTTATAATCACTTACTATCACAGTTTGTAAAGCTTTCAACATTTCCTTCCAAGCATTCCTTAACAGTCTTGTCTTCCTCATTTTGTAAAAACCTTCTTTTGTTTCTAACCTCCGGAATTCCAATCCTTTTTACTATCCTTTACATCCACTGCAAAGCGCTGATATGAGAGCCATCTAAAATCTCAGGTCCATACAATATTAGCAAATTTGGTTTTGAACCCTAGATCACCACCAACTGGATCTGAAATATTGTTTAAGCATTTGCTTTAATGCAATTTTAAATCATTCATTTAAAAAGTAGTTAATAAACTTTAATTTTTTCACATACATGTTTGGGTCACTCTTAATTCACATACTTGTTTTAAATACAAGGTGCTAATGTTTGTTTTCATGACCATTTGGCTGTAATTTTTATACAGAACCATATAGTACTAGGGTGAGGAGAATTTCAAAATTACTACTTCATTTTTGTACTTTAAGATGATTCATTAAAGTCAGATGATAATTTCATCTAAAATGGATTCCAGAAAACTACCATTCAAATTCTTCTTCAGTCATAGCTACGCTGCTGGTAGTTGAGGAAAAGAGGAAGGAGGAGGAGAAGGAGGAGGAGAAAGGCGGGGAGGAGGGGGAGAGGGAGAAGGAGAGTGAGGAGGAGGAGAAGGAGGAGGAGGAGGAGGAGAATGAGAAGAAAATAAATAGAAACACCTCACTTTACAGATTTCACTTTGGAACAGTAGAACACCTCATTCAGCTCTTTCTATACTCAGGGACTAGCACTTCCTGCTGAGTCATTTCTCCTCCATCTATGGAAACATAAGCAGCACCACAGGCATTTGTCAATCAACAGCTGATCTGATCTGACATAGCTCAGCCATTGAGACCTGAGATTCTCTAAAGGGGAAGAAAGGTGACAATTGTGAATAAATATAGAATCATTTCAGGCATGTAAGCCTTCTCAGGAGACTCATCATTCATGGTAGATGGGCAGCATCAATGTCATTGCTTTTTAATTACTCCCTGGGTAGACAGGTGTCACCTGTCATCCTGGAATAACTCTGGAGATTACACACTTCATGGTCTCTCTCCTGACAGTCTCATCTTGCAGAGGCATTCTTGTACTTTTAATGGATTTTTAACATTTCAACTACATTCTCTTCACATCACCTAAAACTAATTACTTACTTCTATTTAGTACTTGTGCTATTAAACTCATTCCCTCTCTGCTTGCCTGCTGTCATCCCCTTCTCTGTAAAGGTTTTTCATTTCAGGTTGTCATCTCTGTGTGTGATTTTTTATAATGACCCTTATACTTACTGATAACATGCTGATTATAGATTATTAGGGACCTATAAAAGACTCAGAGTAAATATAATCTAAGAAAATTATTGTTTAAAAAAGATGAAATTTTCCTGTTCATAATATGAAGGAAATATTACAAGTAATAGACACGTATCTACATTCAGTTTCATGTTAAGGTTTGGGGACAGAAATCCAAGAAATTAGCAATGAACCAATGTTACAATGACAAATTTTGAATAATATCTTGATTATTTCTTTTTTCAAAGTCTAACATCCTAAGTTTCAAGTGTCAATTGGATTCCATTTCATGGGGACAAACAAAGGACACATATTTGTATTCACTTTCTTCTGAACATGTAATTATTATTAAAAGTATAATCATACAACCAAAAGGAAAGAGAAAAGCATCACTAAATAACTGACATCAATGATACCTATAAAACACAGTGGAAGAGGCCACCACATAAAATGTTCTTGGACGGGACTTCAGACTGAAGGAAGGCAGTCTGTCTGGCAGAATTCTGAAGAGGGTTCAATAAGAGAAGCAAGTGTTATGATTGTTAGAAATAAGTGTGGTTGAAGATGAAGGTATTATTGTCTTAAGTCTACATACATGAAAGTCATAGAAATCCCTCCCCATAGATATGACTACTTATCCAAAGACATGCACAATGTTTTTACCATCTAGATCTTTACTACCTAACCAAACAATAAAAAACAATGCCAATAAGCAGGTTCCACTAAGTTAACATTGAATAGACTATCTGAAGACAGTTACAGAAATGTGACTGTTATTAACCCAGAGCAAAACCTTCTTTCAAAGTATCCAATCAGTCAACATCTGATTTTTTCTTCAATGTGATGGGAAAATTATTAACTACCAGATATTTGAGGAGAGACCATAGTTTTAAAAAAAGGAAATAATCATGATAAATACAAAAAATTTGGCTTCAGAGGAAGCAGAAATGTTTCAAGGAACAGAAAATAATTTTAAATATATTAAATTATTGCCCTCAGAAAGTTTCAAGAAATTATTGTATCTATAAAAATACCAACATTCTTTTTATAAAAGAAATATTTTTTAAAAATAAGGAATTTTTGAAAATATACATGGTGATAAAATTAAAAATACATCAATAAAGTATAAAAAGTAAACTCAAGGAAATATGGTAGCACATAAGGCAAAAAGAATAAGAAAGAAAATACAAGATATAAGGTAAACATTTTGTTTTCAATCTAGGAGATGCAATTGTTTATTATGTAATTGCTGAAGAAAAGGTTAATAAACAAAACTGAGTGGATAAAATTGGGAAAGATATGCTTTTTAAGAGTTAAATTGAATTACCATGTCTTCAAGGTAGTTAAAGCAATACTTCATAATTTCCACATCCTTACTGATTTTTGCTTGTTCTATTAATGACTAAAACATTAGAATCTCCTGCTATGATTATTGATTAGTCTCTTTCTCCTTGTAGGTGTATAATTCTAGACTAATTAATTATGTATATGCAGAAAAATTTTTGTATCTTCTTAAAGAAATAAAACATTTTCCAGATGTAGGTGATGGGGGGATGGAGGCAGCAAACCATATGGCCATGTGTGTACCTATGCAACAATCCTGCATGATCTGTACATGTACCCCAGAACCTAAAGTACAATTTTAAAAAATTTTAAAAAAAAAAGAATCAACATTTTAAGAGCCCAAATAGCCAAAGCAATCCCAAGAAAAAAAGAACTATTTATAGGCATTTATGCTAACTTAAGGCTACTATAACTAAAACAGCATGGTACTAGTATAAAAGTAGATACATAGCTCAATGGAACAGAATAGAGAACTCAGAAATAAAGCCAAACAATTAAAACCAACTGATCTTTGAAAAAGCATGCAAAATGGTGCTGGGAAAACTGGATAGCTACATGTAGAAGAATGAAACTGGATCCCTATTTTCACCATATACAAAAATAAACTGCAGCTAGATTAAAGATTTATGTCTAAGCCCTAAAATTATAAGAATTCTGTAAGAAAACCTAGGAAAACTCTTCTGGACATTGGCCTGGGCAAAGAATTTATGTCTAAGATGCCAAAAGCAAATCCACCAAAAACAAAAATAAATAAATGGGACCTAATTAAACTAAAAAGCTTCTGCACAGCAAAAGAAATAATCATCAGAGTAAGCAGATATCCCAAAGAATTGGAGAAAATATTTTTAAAGTATGCATCTGACAAAGAACTAATATTCAGAATTTACAAGAAACTCAAACAAATCAGCAAAAAAAAAACCCCACAAATAATTGCATCAAAGAGTAAGCAAATCACATGAATAGACACTTCTCAAAAGAAGGTATATAAATAGCCAACAAACATATGAAAAAATGCTCAACATCACTAGACATCAGGGAAATGCAAATTAAAACTACAATAAGATATCACCTTACCTCACCCAGATGGCCATTATTAAAAAGTCAAACAACAGATGTTGGCATGAATGTGTGAAAAATGAATGCTTGCTTATACATTGCATAGCAATGTAAATTAATGCAACCTCTGTGAAAAATAGTATAAAGAGTTCTCAAGTAAATAAAAATATATCTACCATTTGAGCCAGCAATCCCACAACTGAATATCTACTCAAAGGAAAAGAAGCCATATCAAAAAGACACCTGTACACATGTTTATTGCAGTACAACTCACACTTGCAGATACGGAACTAATCTAAGTGCCCATCAACCAATAAGTAGATAAAGAAAATGTGGTATATATGCACCTCAGTCATAAAAAGGAATGAAATAATGCTTTTGAAACAACTTAGATGGAGCCATTATTCTAAGTGAAGTAACTCAGGAATCAAAAACCAACAACCATATGTTCTCACTTATAGGTGGGAGCTCAGCTATGGGTATGCAAAGACATACAGAGTGGTATCATGAACATTGGAGACTCAGATGGAAGGAGGGGGGAGGATGGGAGGGGGCTGATAAATAAGAAACTACACATTGGGTACAATATACGATACTCAGGTTATGGGTGTATTAAAATCTCAGACTTCACCATCATACCATTCATCCATGTAACCAAAAATCAATTGTACCCAAAAATCTATTGAAAAAGAAATTTTTTAAGTCAACTTTTAAAACTTTATCTTTTTTCTTTTCTCAACTTTTATTTCAGGTTCAGGCAGTACCTGTGCAGATTGGTTACATGGATAAATTGCATGTCACTGGGATTTGGTGTACGAATGATTTTGTTATACAGGTAGTGAGCATAGTACCTGATAGGCAGTTTTGGACCATCATCCTCCTTACACTTTCCCCATCCAAGTAAACCCCATCTTTTTCCCATCTTTGTATTGATGAGTACTAATCTCTATCCTTTAATTTCTTCTCAATTAATGCTATTTTCCTACTCATTTCACACCGCAACCACTCACTCTCATGGTCATGTTTCTTTTATCAAAAATTATAGGCCGGGCGTGGTAGCTCAAGCCTGTAATCCCAGCACTGTGGGAGGCTGAGGGGGGTGGATCACGAGGTCAAGAGATCGAGACCATCCTGGTCAACATGGTGAAACCCCGTCTCTACTAAAAATACAAAAAATCAGCTGGGCGTGGTGGCACGTGCCTGTAATCCCAGCTACTCAGGAGGCTGAGGCAGGAGAATTGCCTGAACCCAGGAGGCGGAGGTTGCGGTGAGCCGAGATCGCGCCATTGCACTCCAGCCTGGGTAACAAGAGCGAAACTCCGTCTCAAAAAAAAAAAAAATTATATCATATTCTCTATTACTAATCCTTTTAGTTCTCCTATTTAACCGAAATGCAACAACTTTTTTTCTGATCAAGACTTCAATTGATCCTGTTACTTTTTTACTATTCATAACTTCTTCACTACCTAACCTTTCTCTTTAACCAGCTTAAATTTCAAAATTTACTATTTCAATGGATCTTTGCAAACACTTTTAACTTAGATCCATATCTCTCTTTCTCCACCTTCTTTACATTCCATCATCCCACTGCTCACTGAACCCAATAATCTGTTTACTCCACTCCTACATATGACTAATGATTAATGTGAAGAATATTATACTAACCTGTTTACTGGTTTTGCTGTAGGCTTAAGACCACAAATCTCAACCCTACTAAATAATTCCACCATAATCTCTCTTCAAACTTGCAAGACCCACTCTTCACTCACCTGAATTGATAACTTCATTTCAATACTACTAAGAGTAAATAGAAAATATCAAATGGGAATTTTCTCATCTTCCAAACAACAGATGTATCATCAATTCCACATCTGTAACCATTCTCTCTGCCTTTCACTTTCTAATAAAACAAGTACTTTGAATTTATTCCTACTCTTCTCTTCTTAACAGCCTAATTTCCACACTTTTTCCTTCTATCCCTGCCTCACACATTTCTCTGCTCTATTGTAGTATACTTATTAAATAGGCATAATATCTCTCCTTTAGCTAGGGAACACTTTTTCTGCCTCTTTTCCATGGTAAAAATTCTTAAAAGTCTATGGTAACTTTCTCCAAATCTCTATTTTTTCCTAAGCCCATCTCAACTGGATTTTTATCCCCTTCATTCCATGATCAGCAAGGAATTCCTTGTTGCTAAAATCATATTGGTCATTTTTCTGTTCTCATCTTAGTTGAATTTATAAGCAACTTTCAACTTTCATTTATATATTCTTGAGTTTGTTTTTAGGGTGTCCAGGATTTTGAGAAAGTATTTTCTCCTAGATTTTTCCTATAGAATTTTATCTTTCTTAGTCTTTTTGTTCATTATTTTGCCTCAAACTAATTTTTTTAAATTTCAACTTTTATTTCCAATTCTGAGGGTACGTGTATAGGTTTTTTACATGGGTATATTGTGTGATGCTGAGGGTTGGAGTACAAATGATCCCACTGAGGAAGTAGGGTGAGACTTGACTCCAGAGGAAGGCCTTGGACAACTGGACCTGACTGAGGACTGGCTACAACAGGGCAAGGGCAGAAGCAGCCCTTGCCATCAGACATGTCCACCAGTGTGCCATGTCAGTTCACCATTGCTATGGCAACACCCAGGAGTTACCATCCCTTTCCATAACAATGACCTGATAACCCAAAAGTTATTACCCTTTGCCTAGAAATTTCTGCATAAATAGTCCTGTAATCTGCATGGAATTAAAAGTGGGTATTAATACGGCTGCTAATCTGCCCTGAGATGCTATTCTCTGCCTATGGAGTAGCCTTGCTCTGCTAGCGCACTCAGAGCTGTAACACTGCCTCTTCAATAAAGCTGTTTTCTCTACCTCAAGTTTGAAAGTGAAGAATGCTCTCAGGCCAAGCCCCGCTTTGGGGCTTGCCTGTACTGCATCACCAATACTGAGGTGGTGGGCATAGTAATCAACAGTTAGTTTTTCAACCCTTGCCTCCCCCACTACTCCCCTGCTCTAGTAGTCTCTAGTGTCTATTGTTGCCATATTTATTTTCATGAGTACCCAATGTTTGGCTCCCACTTATAAGTCAGAACATGTGGTATTTGGCTTACTGTTCCTGTGTTAATTCACTTAAGATAGTGGCCTATAGCTGCATTCATGTTGCTGCAAAGAACATAATTTTGATTTTTTAATGGCTGCATAGTATTTCATGGTGTAAATGCGCCACATTTTCTTTATCCAATCCACTGTTGGTGGGCACCTAGGTTGATTCCATGTCTTGATTATGATGATAGTGTGGCAGTGAACATGCAAGTGCATGTGTCTTTTTAGAACAAGGAATCATTTTGTTCTAACATCCTCTGCATTTAATCCATCAGCAAATCCCACGGTGTCCACCTCTAAAATACTTTATAATTTGTTCACTTCTCTCTAGGTCCAAAGCTATCATCATAATCTATCAAAAATCACCCTTTTACCAGATCTCTGTAATAGCTGCCTAATTTATCTTCCTGGTTTTATTTTCACCCTCCACCTCACCCTTGAAACAATTCATTCTATACAAAAAGAAAGGACTCTTCAACCTTTCAATCAATACATTCTTTTTTAAAAACCTTTAAATATTTTCTCTAATATTTAAAAGAAAATCCACACTTTATACCTTGTTCTGAATGACACTATGTTCTTGCCATTCCTTCTAACCTCAAATCATACCATCATAACCCTCACATATCATGCTCCAGCCACTCCAACCCACCTTTATCCTCACTATTCTGACAGTGCTTTTCTTCTGTACCCATAGAAGAAAATGGTCACCATTTGTGGATGTCAGTTTTCCCAAGAAATTGACTCTGAGATGGAGATTTGTGTGTACATGGTATATGGGTGGTATTGGGACCAATATCTGTTGAAGTAAAACAAGCAGGAGTATACAGAGAGAGAAGTGGAACTGCAACAGTTGCAGCAAAGGCCTCAAACAAGCCTATGAAGAGCTCTGGAATGAAGGTATCACTGAAGTGGAGCAGGTGGCTTAGTCTTTATCCTTCCATATAAACCAGTCAATCAATACAGGCTGAAATTTGAAAGGAGACAGTCCTTTTCAGCTATGAACATTCTCTAAAGGCTGTCAGCAGGCAAGGCTCCCAGAAGCTAGAAGATAAATGCTTCAGTCCTAATAGAAGGGGCTGCAGGAATGGAGGTGATGCTCCATAGCAACCACTACACCTATCAAATTTTCCTTCCTTCCTAACAGAGGCCATGATGATCATCCTGAATATGAAAATTCCCATATCTTATCTTCATCTGAAAGTACCTTACCTATTTGTTTCTTATATACTTTCTGATTGTACAAGTAGTACATACATGTTAGAAAAACAGAGGTCTTAGCTATCTTATTCATTGCCATTGCCTCAGTACCTAGGAAACTGTCTAGAAGGCAAATCGATAATTTATATGAATGGATGATTTCTTGAATGAATAAGTTCAGTCCCTCAGACAGGCAAAAGATTTTATGTGTTATATACATCCTTCCCCATAGAGATGAGAACACAAAATTAAGTGCACAAAACTCTCATGAGACTGACTTAGATGAGGTGGTTTTGGTATAATGAAAAAAGTCCTGAATTGGGTCCCAAAACTCAAGGCTCCTTTCTACTAAGCAAATAAACATCTAACCTGGCTCAAGTTATATCCCCATGTGAACCTCTATATGATCATTTTTTAAAAATATTCCTTAACTCTGATATGATATGATTCTAAGCAGAAAAAATGGCATAGAGAATATGGATAGAGAACTGCTGACTAAAAGGCAAGAGGATCCTATTATGTAAATATACTATCAATTTTTAAAACCAAGATAAAATTATCTTATAAAACAAGACAATATCACTTTAGGAACAATAAAAGCCCAATGTTATGTACTCTCATTGGGTATAAATATAAATAATGAGAATTTGATCAATTGCTCATTTACTTCAAAAATAATGCTATTTTAGTACTATTAAAACTTAGGGGCCATTTAGGAACAGCTCAGGATTGCAGCTCCCAGTGGAAGTGCAGAGGCTGAGTGCACGCTGCATTTCCAGACGGATTTTTATTGCCCACAGACCAGGAGATTCCCAGGCGGAGGAGCCACATGGGTCGCCAGCATGGCTGTTTTGGCCGGCGCCGGCGATTCGGTCCCGGGGCTATTTTGGCCTGCACGGCTGCTTTGCGGCACCCCGGCACGGCAGTTCTCCGTACAAAATACACTGGCCTGGGTGCTCTTTTAGCAGGCGATTGGAACCCTGGGAAGGTGCAGTCGCCCTTCATTTGTCTAAAAAGGGGTCTGAAACAGAGCCAGGAGATTCCCAGGCAAAAAAAAAAAAAAAAAAAGCCCGACGCCGTTGTTTAAGCCGGCGCAGTGAGTCGCCGATAGGGAAATCACAAAGACCCCAATGCCTTTTCAACAGGTGACTGGAACACCTGGGAGAGAGTCGACCGTTCAACGAAAAACCAAAAGGCTGCGAGGCAGAGAGCCAGGTGATCAGGCTCGGCTGGTCCCACCCCCATAAAGAACAGCAATCAGAAACTCTTTAGATTGAGAGTTTCACAGCTAGCACAGCTGAACCTGGGACGGTCCAGCTCTGTAGGGGAGGGGCGTCCGCAATTGCCGAGGCACTCCACCACTTCAGGGGTAGTCTGCCATTGCTGAGGCAGCCCGCCGTTGCCAAGGCAACCTGCCATTACAGCAAGAATGCGCCATTACAGAGGTGGGCCACCAATGATGAGACGGTTCTAACTAAACCCATATAAACAGGACTGCAGGGAAGTTCACACAACAGCTGGGCAGAGCCCACAACAGGCAGCAAAGCCTCTGCAGGCAGATAGTGACTAGGCTGCCTCCTTTCTGTGCAGGGCAGCCCTGAAAAAAAGGTAGCAGCACAATGGAAACTCATAAAGCCCTAATTACCTGAGACAGGGCACCGGGGGAAAAAAAAAAGGTGTTTATGAGTTCTGCTGCAGCAGACCTAAACGTACCTGCCCAGCAGCCCTGAATGAAAAACTGAGCTCACAACTCAGCACTTGAGCTCATGTAAAGGACAGACTGTCTCTTCAAGTAGCTCTCTAACCCCCGTATATCCAAAGAGTCACCTCATAAAGGAGAGATCAGGTATACATTTAGCAGGCATCCTTCTGGGACAAAGATAGCAGAAGAAGAAACTGGTAGCAAGCCTTACTGTTCTGCAGCTGCAGGTGATCCCCAGGCAAGCAGGACCTGGAGGGGACCTAGCAGTCCTACACCAGAGGGGCCAGACTGTTAGAAGGAAAACTAAGAAACAGAAATAACTTCATTATCAACAAATTGGACATCCACTCAGAGACCCAAACTGAAAGTCATCAAGTACAAAGATGGCAGGTGGATAAATCCACAAAGATGGGAACAAACCAGTGCAAAAAGGATGAAAACACCCGAAATCAGAACACCTCTCCTCCTACAAGAGATCACAACTCCTCACCAGCAAGGGAACAAGGCTGGATGGAGAATGAGTGTGATGAAATGACAGAATCAGACTTCAGAAGGTGGGTAATAAGGAACTTCCATGAGCTAACAGAACATGTTCTAACCCAATGCAAAGAAACTAAGACCCTTGAAAAAAGATTTGACGAAATGCTAATGAGAATGGACAACTTAGAGAGGAATATAAGTGAATTGATGGAGCTGAAAAAAACAACACAAGAACTTCGTGAAGCATGCACAAGTTTCAACAGCCGAATTGACCATGCAGAAGAAAAAATATCAGAGGTCGAAGATCAACTCAACGAATTAAACAAGAAGGCAAGATTAGAGAAAAAAGGGTAAAAAGGAATGAACAAAGTCTCCAAGAAATGTGGCACTACGTGAAAAGGCCTAATCTACATTTGATAGATGTACCTGAATGTGATGAAGAGAATGAATCCAAGCTGGAAAATACTCTTCAGGATATTATCCAGGAAAACTTCCCCAAACTAGCAATGCAGGCCAATATTCAACTCCAGGAAATACAGAGAACACCACAAAGATATTCCTTAAGAAGAGCGACCCCAAGGCACATAACCATCAGATTCACCAGGGCTGAAATGAAGGGGAAAATGCTAAGGGCAGCCAGAGAGAAAGGTCAGGTAACCCACAAAGGGAAGCCCATCAGACTTACAGCAGATCTCTCAGCAGAAACCCTATAAGTCAGAAGAGAGTGGGGGCCAATATTCAAATCCTTAAACAAAAGAACTTTCAACCCAGAATCTCCTATCCAGCCAAACTAAGCTTCATAATTGAAGGAAAAATAAAATCCTTTCTGAACAAGCAAGTACTCAGACATTTCATCACCACCGGGCCTGCTTTACAGGAGCTACTGAAAGAGGCTTTACACATAAAGAGGAACAAGTAGTACCAGCCACTCCAAAAATAAACCAAATGGTAAAGAGCATCAACACAATGAAGAATCTATATCAACTAATTAACTCAGAACCGCACAGCCTCATGGAAACTTAACAACATGCTCTTGAATGTTGACTGGATAAATAATGAAATGAAGGCAGAAATAAAGATGTTTTTCGAAACCAACGAGAATGAAGATACCACATACCAAAACCTCTGGGACACATTTAAAGCAGTCTCTAGAGGAAAATATATAGCAATGAGTGCCCTATGAGAAGAAAGGAGAGATCTAAAATTGACACTCCATCATCAAAATTGAAAGAGCCAGAGGAGCAAGATAAAAAAAACTCAAAACCTAGCAGAAGACAGGAAACAACTAAGATCAGAGCAGAACTGAAGAAGAAAGAGATACAAAAAACCCTTCAAAAAATCAATAAATCCAGGAGCTGCTTTTTCGAAAAGATCAACAAAATAGACAGACCACTAGCCAGACTAATAAAAAAGAAAAGAGAAAATAACCAAATTGATGCAATAAAAAATGATAAAGCAGATATCACCACAGATTCCACAGAAATTCAAACCATCATCAGAGATTATTACAAACAACTCTAGGAACATAAACTAGTAAACCTGGAAGAAATGGATAAATTCCTGGACATTTGCCTCCTCCCAAGCCTAAACCAGGAAGAAGTTGAAAACCTGAATAGACCAATAAAAAGGTCTGAAGTTGAGGCAGCAATTAAGAGCCTAACACCCAAAAAAACCTCAGGTCCAGAGAGATTCACAGCCGAATTCTACCAGACATACAAAGAGGAGCTGGTACCATTCTTTCTGAAACTATTCCAAATAATCCAAAAAAAGGGAATCCTTCCCAAATCATTTCATGAGACAAACATCATCCTGATACCAAAACCCGGCAGAGACTCAACAGGAAAAGAAAACTTCATATCAACATCCATGATGAACATAGATGCAAAAATCTTCAATAAAATACTGGCAAGCCGATTGCAACAGCACATCAAAAAGCTTATCCACCATGATCAAGTAAGATTAATCCCAGGGATGCAAGACTGGTTTAACATATGCATGTCCATAAACATAATTCACCACATAAACAGAACCAAAGATAAAAACCACATGATTGTCTCAATTGATGCAGAGAAGGCCTTTGACAAAATTCAACAGCCTTTATGCTAAAAATCCTCAATAAACTAGGTATTGACGGAACGTATCTCAAAATAATAAAAGCTATTTATGACAAACCCACAGCCAATATCATACTGATTGGGCAAAAACTGGAAGCATTCCCTTTGAAATCTGGAACTAGACAAGGATGCCCTCTCTCACCACTCCTATTCAATGTAGTACTGGAAGTTCTAGCCAGAGCAATCAGGCAAGAAAAAGAAATAAAGGATATTCAAATAGGAAAGGAGGAAATCAAATTGTCTCTATTTACAGACCACATGATTGTATATCTAGAAGACCCCATCGTCTCAGCCCAAAGTCTCCTGAAACTGATAAGCAACTTCAGCAAAGTCTCAGGATACAAAATCAATGTGCAAAAATCACATGCATTCCTATACACCAATAACAGACTTAAAGAGAGCCAAATCAAGAATGAACTGCCATTCACAATTGCCACAAAAAGAATAAAATGCCTAGGAATACAACTAACAAAGGATGTAAAGGACCTCTTCAAGGAGAACTACAAACCACTGCTCAACGAAATAAGAGAGGACACAAACAGATGGAGAAACATTCCATGTTCATGGTTAGGAAGAATCAATATCCTGAAAATGGCCATACTGCCCAAAGTAATTTACAGATTCAATGCTATCCCCATCAAGCTACAATGACCTTCTTCACAGAACTGGAAAAAAACACCTTAAACTTCATATGGAACCAAAAGAGAGCCCACATAGCCTAGTCAATTCTAAGCAAAAAGAACAAAGCGGGAGGCATCACACTACCAGACTTCAAACTATACTACAAGGCTACAGTAATCAAAACAGCATGGTACTGGTACCAAAACAGAGATATAGACCCATGGAACAGAACAGAGGTCTTGGAGGCAACACAACATATCTACAACCATCTGATCTTTGACAAACCTCACAAAAACAAGCAATGGGGAAAGAATTCCCTATTTAATAAATGGTGTTGGGAAAACTGGCTAGCCATGTGCAGAAAGCAGAAACTGGACCCCTTCCTGACACCTTACACTAAAATTAACTCCAAATGGATTAAGGACTTAAACATAAGACCTAACGCCATAAAAACCCTAGAAGAAAATCTAGGCAAAACCATTCAGGGCATAGGCGTAGGCAAGGACTTCATTACCAAAACACCAAAAGCATTGGCAACAAAAGCCAAAATAGACAAATGGGACCTAATAAAACTCCACAGCTTCTGCATGGCAAAAGAAACAGTCATTAGAGTGAATCGGCAACCAACAGAATGGGAAAAAAATTTTGCAGTTTACCCATCTGACAATGGGCTGATATCCAGAATTTACAAAGAACTAAAACAGATTTACAAGAAAAAAACAAACAAACCCATTCAAAAGTGGGTAAAGGATATGAACAGACACTTTACAAAAGAAGACATACATGAGGCCAATAAACATATGAAAAAATGCTCATCATCACTGGTCATCAGAGAAATGCAAATACAAAACTACATTGAGATAACATCTCCCGCCAGTTAGAATGGCGATCATTAACAAATCTGGAGGCAACAGATGCTGGAGAGGATGTGGAGAAATAGGAACACTTTTACAGTGTTGGTGGGAGTCTTCAACCATTGTGAAAGACAGTGTGGCGATTCCTCAAGGACCTAGAAATAGAAATTCCATTTGACCCAGCAATCCCAATACTGGGTATATATCCAAAGGATTATAAATTATTCTACTATAAGGACACATGCACACGAATGTTCATTGCAGCACAGTTTACAATAGCAAAGACCTGGAACCAACCCAAATGTCCATCGATGATATACTGGACAGGGAAAATGTGGCACATATACACCATGGAATATTATGCAGCCATCAAAAATGATGAGTTTGTGTCCTTTGTTGGGACATGGATGAACTTGGAAGCAATCATTCTCAGCAAGCTGACACAGGAATAGAAAATCAAACACCACATGTTCTCACTCATAGACAGGTGTTGAACTATGAGAACACATGGACACAGGGAGGGGAGCACTACACACTGGGGTGTGTTGAGGGGGATGGCATGGGGAGAAATGCCAGATATAGGTGAGGGGGAGGAAGGCAGCAAATCACACTGCCACATGTATACGTATGCAACAATCTTGCATGTTCTTCACATGCACCCTGAAACCTAAAATGCAATTAAAAATAATAATAATGATAAAAATATTAAAGTAAAAAAAAAAACTTAGGTGACCTCTGAAATGTTTTTTTGTAATCCAAAACAATACTAATATTATAAATCAAAACTAAAAAATGCAGTGTGTGTTTGTGTACATGTGTTGCCGGGGCGGGGGGTGGGGAGACAGTGCTGAGGGAAACATGATCTAATTCTTATATATCTGAAATTCTAGAAAAATATCATAAATTGTTCCTTTCAATATAGCATAAAATTACTATAAGATGGACAGTGTATAGCACATTTTTGAAACATAGCTAATTTAACTGTTTATTTGTAAGCATGATGTTATCATAACTATGATGTTAAATATATCTTAGTAAGGAGTTGTAGGAACATTTCTGAAATTGGAGATACCATATTCAAAATTAACATGATCGATTGAACAAAATCATCAAGTTCACTCCTTCCCAAATGCAACTAAAGCTACAGTAAGGGATTTTAAAAAGGGATTTTTTAAAGTTAATTTTTGGGAAGAGTAAGAACAGAAAACAGACAACACACAAAATGTTGGCAGTTGGAAAGGAAAAAGATAAATGATAAACAACTTAGCAGAGTACAGAGCTGAACACTAAGCAAATAAGGGTGAAAACTTAGAACAACCTAATTTTTACTGAGGGTATTAAAAGGCTTAGAAACTGGCAGTGCCAAATACCTTTGGAATGTAGCTCAAAGGGAATGCTAAGTAATACTGATATGATGAAAATTGTATGAAAAGCCTATTTCTAACCCCCCTTACTATCATATGTTTCTAGGCAATTGATTCTACCCTTCCTATAATAACTCAGGAGTGGATAGAATAAAATAATAGGATATCTAGTCTGGGGAATACAAGGTAAAGTTAAGGTTATTTATTAATTTACAAAAATAGGTGAGTTAAGTGACCTTATGCAGATTGTATACTGAGACACCCTACTTCCTACTTTTACTCACTTCTCAGAATGCTGACAAACAAAATTTTAACCTCTGAAGAGAAAATAAAGCCTTATGTTTTTGAAAACCAATCAGCTGAAATAAAATATCTAAAGATACTGGAAATTGGAGTGCCTCAACAAAACCTACCTGATCACTCTACCAAAATAGGCTAAAGTCGAAAAGTCAACCCATTTGTTCAGAAGTTGTAATCAGCTTTTTAAACTCTCAATAGAGGACAAATGTAAAAATCAATCAACAATAAGGAAGATAAGAGCAAGTTGGTGGAGACAGAGAGCTAAGTAGTTAAAAAAATTAAACTTCAGAAATCTTAGATGACTAGCATGAATTGAGAGACTCAACAATGAAAACATGTCAATAATCCCCAAATCAATCTATAGAGTCAACATAATCCTAATCAAAATCCAAGTAGAAATTTAAATAAAAATTGATGAGCCAATTCAAAAATTTATATGGAAAATCAGTGGGTAAAATAAATAGCAAAGATAACCCTAAAGAAGGAGAATAAAACTTGAAATATCAAGGTTATCAAATATCAAGACTTATTGCAAAGATACAGTAATGACAGCATAATATTAAACAAAGATTGATAAATAGACCAATAGAACAGAATAAAGTGGTAAATAAAAAACTAAAATACAGATACATGCATAGAGCCACTTTACATGCAGTGTCATTCCAGTGCAGTGAAGAAAGAATGGCCTTTTCTCCAAATTTCAGATATATAATTGACAACCATATGGAAAGATAATAAATTTAGACCTCTCTAATCATACTATATGTATCTGTTCTGGCAGTAAACTCTGAAGAAAAAGTATAAAAAGCAACTACATGAAGCTTCTGGAGAGAAAAGAAAAGCCAGCAGATTTTGGAGAGGATTGAATCATAGAAAAAAGGCGGTCATGCAGTAAATTCTCATTTTTACAGTACTAGATTGAGGACAGGGCACAGTCCCAGCATGGCATTGGACTGCTAAAACTCAGAGAAACTATATTTTTCGGTGATGTGATCATTCAAAGGACCGTGTCTAGGGCAACCACAGCCTACTGAAAGTGAGAGGGGAATCCCCAAAAATGAAAGAATCTGAGAAGGTAAGCCATAGTACTTTATATAAACTCTGTGTAAGTCCTTAGTTGACCTTTGAAACTTGAATATAGAAAGGGGAATATAAGCAACCCAGTGAAGAATAAAAAAACTGAACTGAGATGTGAGCTGGCATCCACTAAAGAAAAAACGTTGCTTGCAGTCTAATTAAGTTGGTTGCTAAAACAGCACTCGGGGTTACCCAGTTATTTCCAAAGTCAGCTGAATTGTGAAATCTTCTTGGCCTTTTTTGTTGTTATGTCATCATGTAGATCATCTTATGATGAGAGTGGCAGTACAGAAACATTTGCAACTTTGGGTAGAATATGATGTACAAGCATCATGACCATTGTGACAAAAAGAAGAACAATTAGTAATCCTTGTAAAATACTTCAGAACTGAGGACCCCAATTGTACAACTTAGATCAAAAGAATAAATCCCTTATGCCATCGGGATCAACCAAACTTAGACAGGCAAATTGCTTTGTCCTTAAGATGATGTATAGCGTATTCTATTTTGCTTGTTTTATTCATCCAAATACAGCAATAAATATTCACAATGGCATGGACACCACCATGACCAGCCAGCAAGAAATCTAGAGCTACTGATGCCAACAAGATGAGGATGATCTGTACTTCATCTAAAATCATTATTAACCAGTATCATCAATAACTTCTGCCAGAGTTTGTGATAAGCATCTTCACTGATCTAAATTGAGGGATTTTTTTTTTTTTGCTTTGGTTTTCTAAGATGGATCGATTCTTTTTTTCTCTATTTTTTGTTTATAATATCTACATGTGTCTTGCTAATAGGTGGCCTATAAGGAAGTGGGCCACTCACTTTTTGTTTTGTAGGTCCATAAATTTATTTGGGGATCTGTCTTGCTTTGTTCTGGAAATATCAAAGAATGTTCTAGGTTTTGTAGTTCAGGTGAATGACGATTTTCCATTCTAATTTCTATTTTCTAATTTCAGCTTTAATTATTAACAAAATGAGAAGAAAGCCTGATGTTACACTGGTGCCTTCTTTAATTCTCAAATGTCATCAGAGGTACCTTTTAGACTACCCACCCACACCCCAGAAAAAACTCCTGTAGTTTCCTTTCAATCTCTCTCTCTCTTTTACCCTTAAAGAGTCAGGCCAAAAGCTATGGAAGCAGTGGTTTTTCTTCCCAGGTTAGTTGCTACAGAGATGATGGTCAGAGTTCTATTTTCATATATAGCCTGGCCATTGTCTATTTTGTTAGCAGTCTCTCACATTCCTTACCACAGTTCAATTAATGAAATAAATTCTCTGACTTTAACCAGAATCTACAAAGAACTTCAACAAATTTACAAGGAAAAAACAAACAACCCCATCAAAAAGGGGCAAAGGAATGGACACTTCTCAAAAGAAGACATTTATGCAGCCAACAAAAATATGAAAAAATGCTCATCATCACTGGTCATTAGAGAAATGCAAATCAAAACCACATTGAGATACCATTTCACACCAGTTAGAATGGCTAGAATGGTGATCATTTAAAAAATCAGGAGACAACAGATGCTGGAGAGGATGTGGAGAAATGGGAACACTTTTACCCTGGTGGTGTTTGTGTAAATTAGTTCAACCATTGTAGAAGACACTGTGGCAATTCTTTAAGGATCTAGAACTAGAAATGCTATTTGATCCAGCAATCCCATTACTGGATATATACCCAAAGGATTATAAAACATTCTATTATAAAGAAACATGCACACATATGTTTATTGTGGCACTGTTTACAATAGCAGACTTGGAAGTAAATGCCCATCAATGATAGACTGGATAAAGAAAATGTGGCACATATACACAGTGGAATACCATTCAGTCATAAAAAAGGATGAGTTCATGTCCTTTGCAGGGACATGGATAAAGCTGGAAACCATCATTTTCAGCAAGCTGACACAAGAACAGAAAACCAAACACCACATGTTCTAACTCATAAGCGGGTGTTGAACAATGAGTACACATGGACACAGGGAGGGGAACATCACACACTGGGGCCTGTCAGGGGGTGGGCGGTGTAGGGGAGGGATAGCAGTTTGGAAGACTGGGGAGGGATAACATTAGGAGAAATACCTAATGTTGATGACAGGGAGATGGATGCAGCAAACCACATGGCACACGTATACCTATGTAACAAATCTCTACATTCTGTACATGTACCCCAGAACTTAAAGTATAATAAAAAATTACATTATATAAATTATATTTAACTAAAAGAATGTCATCACTTATGAATAAATAAATCATTTTATAAATTGAGCTTCTCATGAGTTCAGTCCTGTGATGCATTTTTAAATTAATTTTTAATTTTTGTGGGCACATATTAGGTGAATATATTTTGGAATTACATGAGATATTTAGATACAGGGATGCAATGCTTAATAATGACATCAGGATAAATGTGGTACCTATCACCTCAAGCATTTATCCTTTGTGTTACAAACAATCAAATTATGTTCTTAGTTATTTTTAAATGGGCAATAAAATTATTTTTGACTATAGTCACCCTGATGTTCTAGCAAATGCTAGATCTTATACATTCTTCCCACTTTTTGTACACACTAACCATCCCCATTTCCCTCCACCTATCACCAACTGTTCTTCCCAGGCTCTAGAAACCATCCTACTACTCCCTATGTCCATGAGTTCAGCTGTTTTAATTTTTAGCTCCCGCAGATAAGTGAGAGCATGTGATATTTGTCTTTCTGTGTCTGGCTTACTTCACTTAACATAAAGACCTCCAGTTCCATCTATGAGGTAGCAAATGACAGGATCCTCATTTGTTTTTATGACTCAATAGTACTTCATTGCGTATATGTATCACATTTTCTTTACCTATTCATTTGGTGATGAACATTTGGGTAGCTTCCAAATCGTGGCTATTGTGTATACCACTGCAATAAACATAGGAATACAGATATCCCTCCCTTTCATATACTGATTTCCTTCCTTCCTTCCTCCCTCCCTCCCTCCCTCCCTTCCTTTCTCTCTTTCTTTTTTTTTTTTTTTTTTTTTTTTTGGAGGGAGTCTTGCTCTGTCACCAGGCTGGAGTGCAGTGGCCAGTCTCCGCTCACTGCAACCTGTACCTCCCAGCTTCAAGTGATTCTCTTGTCTCAGCTTCCCAAATAGCAGGGACTGCAAGAACATGCCACCATGCCCAGCTAATTTTTGTATTTTTAGTAGAGATGGGGTTTCACCATGCTAACCAGGTTGGCCTCAATCTCTTGACCTTGTGATCCCCTTACCCTAGCCTCCCAAAGGCCGTGAATGACCATGCCTGCCCTACTGATTTCCTTTCTGTGGGGTATATACTCAGCAGTGGGATTGCTGTATCATGTGGTAGCTCCATTTTTAGTTTCTGAGAAACCTCCAAACTATTCTTCATATTGGTTGTACAAATTTACATTCCCACCAACAGTGTACAAGGGTTCTCTTTCTCCATATCTTTACCAGCATTTGTTATTGCCTGTCTTTTGGAAAAAAAGCCATGTTAATTGGCATGAGATGATTTGTATTTTTTTTTTATAATCAATGATGTTAAGCACATTTGTATATACATGTTTGCCATTTACATGTCTTCTTTGGGGAAATGTCTATTCAGATCTCTTACTCATTTTTAAATTGGATTATTAGATGTTTTCCTACATAGTTGTTTGAGGTCCTTTTTGATTTTTGTATATGATGAGAGATAGTTACCCAGTTTCATTCTTCTGCATATGGATAAACCAGTTTTCTCACCATCATTTATTGAAAAGACTGTCTTTTCCCCAATATATGTTCTGAACAACTTTGTAAAAAATGACTTCACTGTACATGTATAGATTTACACCTGCATTTTGTATTCTGTTCCATTGGTATGAATCTCTTTTTCTACCAATGCCATGCCATTTTGGCTACTAGAGCTCTGTGGCATAATTTGAAGTCAGGTAATATAATTTCTCCAGTTTTGTTATTTTTTCTTAGGATAGCTTTGGCTATTCTGGATCTTTTGTGGTTCCATATAAATTTTAGGGTTCTTCTTTCTATGTCTGGAAAAATGTAATTGGTATTTTAAAAGGGACTGCATTGAACCTGTATATTGTTTTGGGTAGTATGGGCATTTTAACAATATTGATTCTTCTAATCCATGAACATGGAATATTATTCTAATTTTTTGTGTCTTCTTCAATTTCTTGCACCAATGTTTTATAGTTTTCATTGTTGATATTTTTCAAATCTTGGGTTAATTCTTAGGTATTTTATTTTATTTGTAGCCATTGGATATTTTCTTTTATTATTATTATTATTATTTTGAGACAGAGTCTTGCTGTTACCCATGCTGGAGTGCAATGGCACAATCTCGTCTCACTGCAACCTCTGTCGCCCAGTTTCAAGGGATTCTTGTGCCTCAGCCTCCCAAGTAGCTGGGACTACAGGCATGTGCCACCATGTCCAGCTAATTTTTTTTTTATTTTTTTATTTTTTTTGTATTTTCAGTACAGACAGGATTTCACCATTAGCAAGGATGGTCTTGATTTCCTGACCTCATGATCTACCTGCCTTAGCCTCCCAAAATGCTGGGATTACAGGCATGAGCCACCACACCTGGCCCTAAATGGGATACTTTCTTGATTTCTTTTGCAGATTCTTTCCTGGTGGCATACAAAAATAATACAGATTTTTGTATGTTGGTTTTGTATCCTACAACTTTTATGGAGTTGTTTATCAGTTCCAATAGTTTCTTGTGGAGTCTTTAGGTATTTTCAAATATAAGATCATATCTTTTCAAACAAGGATAATTTGATTTCTTCCTTCCAGTGTGGATGCCCTTTATTTCTTTCTCTTGTTTCATTACTTTACCAAGGACTTCCAGCATTATGTTGAATAATAGTGGTGAAAGTGGGCATCATTGTCATGTTCCACATCTGTGGGAAAGGCTTTACATTTTTCCTCATTTGGTGTGATACTAGCTAAGAGTCTGTCATATATGGCTTTTATTATGTTGAAGTATGTTCCCCCTATATCCAGTTTATTGAAGGTTTTTATCTTTAAGGGATGTTTATTTCATAAAAAGCTTTTCCAGCATCAATTGAAATGACATCTGGTTTTTGCTTTGCAGTCTGCCAATATGATGCAGCACATTGATTGATTTGTATCTTCGAATCATTCTTGCATTTCTAGGATAAATTCCACTTGTTCATGATGCATAATCTTTTTACTGTGTTGTTGAATGTGGCTTGCTAGGATTTTGTTGAGGGCTTT
Organism: Sapajus apella; assembly: GCF_009761245.1. Classification (NCBI taxonomy): domain Eukaryota; kingdom Metazoa; phylum Chordata; class Mammalia; order Primates; family Cebidae; genus Sapajus; species Sapajus apella. The sequence continues at coordinate 10,111,139 of NW_022436941.1, read as the reverse complement.
TGCATCAATATTTATTAGTAATGTTGGCCTAGAGTTTTCTTTCTTCGGTGTGCCTTTCTCTGGTTTGGTATCAGGGTAATAATGGCCTTGTAGAATGAGTTTGGAAGTATTCTCTATTTTTTGAAATAGTTTGAATAGGATTTGTATTCGTTTTTCTTTATATGTTTGGTAGAATTCAGCAGTGAAGCCATTAGGTCCTGTGCTTTTCTTTGCTGGGAGACATTTTATCGTAGCTTCAATTTCATTACTTGTTATTGGTCCCTTCTGGTTTGGATTCTTCCTGGTGCAATCTTGATAGGTTGTGTATGTCTATAAATTTATCTGTTTCTTCTAGATTTTCCAATTTGTTGCCATACAGTTACTTACAGTAGCTACTAATGATCTTCTGAGTTTCTGCAGTATCGGTTGTAATGTCTTCTTTTTTAATCTCTGAATTTATTTACTCAGGTCTTTGCTCTTTTTTCTTAGTCTGACTAATGGTTGGTCAATTGTTTTTCTTTTCAAAAAAATCAATTTTTTGTTTCATTGGTCTTTTGTATTTTTTCATTTCAATTTCATTTATCTCTGCTGTGATCTTTATTATTTCTTTTTTCCTATTAATTTTGGGTTTGGTTTGCCCTAATATTTCTAGTTCTTTAAAATGCATCACTGGTTTATTTGTAGTTTTTCCTCTTTTTTGTTGTATCCACTTATAGCTATAAACTTCTCTCTTAATAGTACTTTCACTGTATTCCATAGTTTTTGGTATGTTGTGTTTCCATTATTATTACAAGAATTTTTTCAATTTCCTTCTTAATTTCTTAATTGACCCACCAGTCATTCAAAAACATACTGTTTAATTTCCATGTGTTTGTATAGTTTCCAAAATTCCTTTTGGTATTAATTTCTAGTTTTTTCAGAAAACTAAAAATCTTGTGGTCAGAGATAATGGTTAATATTATTTCAATATTTTTGATGTTTTAAGATTTGTCTTGTACTTAACATATCATCAGTCCTTAAGAATTATCCACATGCTGAGAAAAAGAATGTGTGTTTTTGCAACCAACTGATGAAATATTCTATAAGTATCTATTGGATTCATTTAATCTATAGTGCAGATTAAATCTGATGTTTCTTTGTTTATTTTCTGTCTGGAAGATTTGTTCAATGCTGAAAATGACAGCCTAAAGTCTCCAGTTATTATTGTATTGGAGTCTATCTCTTTCTATGGTACTATGATTTGCTTTATATATCCAGATATTCCTGTGTTGGGTCCATGTATATTTATGATTGTTACATCCTCTTGATGATTTGACTCCTTTAACATTAAGCAATGACTTTATTTGTCTTTTCTTATAGTTTATGTTTTAAAATCTCTTTTGTCTAAATACAGCAACTTCTTTTCCATTGGCACAGAATATCTTTTTCCATTTCTTTATTTTCAGTCTATGTATGTTTTTATAGGTGAAGTAGTTTTGTCCTTTTACATTTAATGTTATTATTGATAAGTAAGGTCTTACGCATGCCGTTTTGTTATCTGTTTTCTGGTGTTTTTGTGGTCTTTTCCTTCTTGTTTCTATCCTGTCTTCCTTTTAGCAAAGGTTATTTTCTCTTGTGGTATTATTTAATTTCTTGATTTTTATTTTTTGTGTATTCATTGTATGTTTTTCTATTTGAGGTTACCATGAGACTTGCAAATACTATCTTATAATCCATTATTTTAGGCTGATAACAACTTAACACTCTTTGCATAAACAAATTAACAAGCAAAAAGAAAACCAATAAAAACTCTACACTTTAACTCGTGTGCCCACCTTTCAGCTTTTCATTGTTTCAATTTATGTATCATTGTACTGTCTGTGTCTTGAAAAATTGTTGTGGTTATTATTTTTGATTGGTTCATCATTTATTCTTTCTACTTAAGGTGACAGTAGTTTACACATCACACTTACAGTGTTATAATATTCTGTATTCTTCTGTATACTTACTATTGTAAGTTTCATACCTTCCAGTGATGTTATTGCTCATTAATGTTCTTTTCTTTCTGATTCACATACTTCCTTTAGCATTCCTTGTAGGATAGGTTTGGTATTGGTGAAATCCTTCAGCTTTTGTTTGTCTAAAAAGTCTTTATGTCTCCTTCATGTTTGAAGAATATTTTTACCAGATACACTATTCTAGGGTAAAAGGGGTTTTTTTTGTTTCCTTCAGCACTTTAAATGTCCCATGACACTGTCTCCTGGCTTGTCAGGTTTCCACTAAAAATTCTGCTGCCAGACATACTGGAACTTCATTGTGTTTTATTTGCTTCTTTTATCTTGCTGCTTTTAGGATCTTTTCTTTATTGTTAATCTTTGAAATTTTGAGTCTTTAATTCCTTGAGATAGTTTTCTTTGGGCTAAATCTTCTTGGTGTTCTATAACATTCTCCTATTTGAATATTGATAGCTTTCTCTAGCTTTGGAAAGTTCTCTGATATTATCCCTTTGAATAAATTTTCTACCCCTCTCTCTTTCTTGACCTCCTATTAAGGTCAATAACTCCTATATTTGCCCTTTTGAAGCTATTTTCCAGATCCTATAGACATGCTTCATTCCTTTTATTCTTTTGTCTTCTCTAAGTGTATACTTTCAAATAATTTGTCATCAAGCTCACTAATTCTCTCTTCTGCTTGATTAATTCTACTATCTGATTTTGATGCATTCTTCAGCATGCCAATTCTATTTTTCAACTCCAGAATTTCTACTGGACTCTTTTTAATTATTTCAATCTCTCTGTTAAATTTATCTGATATGATTCTTAATTCTTCTCTGCATTATCTTGAATTTCCTCAAAATAGCTTTTTTGAATTTTCTGTCTGAAAGGTCATATATCTCTGTTTCCCTGGGATTGGTTCCTGGTCCCTTATTGGTTCATTTAGTGAGGTCATGCTTTCCTGAATGGTCTTGATGCATACTATAGCTTATTGGTATCTGGGCATTGAAAGTTAAATATTTATTGTAATCTTTGCAGTCTGGGCTTGTTTGCACCCATCTTTCTTGGGAAGGCTTTCTAGATATTTGGAACAACTTACATGTTGTGTTCTAAGCTATGTCTGTATTAGGAGATATCCCAATCCCAGTAATGCTGTAGTTCTTACATACACATAGAGGTACCACCTTGGTGGTCTCGTATAAGATCTGAAAGATATCTATGAATTACTAGGCAGAGACTCTTTTTCTTGTCCCTTACCAAACAGTCTCTCTCTCTCTCTCTCTCCTCTCCCCGCCTTTCTTTTTCTCTCTCTCTCCCCTCTCTCTCCCGAGCTGCCTGGGGCTGGGAGTGGGCAACAAAGCAACCCTGTGGCTGCCACCACTGAGGCTGTGCTGGATCAGACCTGAAGCCAGTTCAGCACTGGGTCTTGCTGTTCTGGAACACTGTAACCACTTTCTGGTTACTGCCTATGTTCACTCAAGGTCCTCATGGTTCCCAGTCAGCAGGTGGTGATGCTAGACAGCCTTGTGTCCTTCCTTTCAAGGCAGCAAGTTCCCCCAGGCCCTTAGCAGCAACAGAGAGGCTTTCCAGAAGCTAGAAACTGGAGTAAAAAAAACCTTAAAAGTCTACCTGGTACTCGCTACTACTGTGGCTAAGCTGGCAATCAAACCACAAAACAGTCTTTCCCACACTTCCTTCCTTTTCCATAGGCAGAGAAGCTTCATCCAATGACTACCATCACCACAGGGCCAAGGGGAGTACTGCCAGTCTAGCTCCAGGGGAATAAATAACTGTGACCAAGTTTCTGTCTTACTAGACTCGCATTGTCTGGCATTTTAGTCTGATTATGTTGAGATTCATGCATAAAGCATTGATCATGTGATCTTTCCTTTGAAAACCTGTGGAAATACAAAATATATGTTTATGCTAGATAACATTTAGAAAAAAGCATTTTGAATTTTAGAATTAAATTAAGGTAGCTAAAGAAAAGTAAAAAATCTTACACTCAGAGGATGACCTAGAACAAGTTAAAAAAAAAAGTAAGAGCTGGGGTAGAAAATCAAACATTGGAGAAAATCAAACATTGGAGAACAGCAAAAACACTAAAAACAGGAAATGAATATTACTATGGGATTCTTAGAAGAAATTTCTTATGGAAAATTGTTCAGATTTTATTCATGACACTTTCTACACTGCTGAAGGTCCACCCCTAAGGAAAAGAAATTATGCCAGGTTGTTAAGGGGAAAAGGCATAGAACTTTTATTGGGAAGTGGATAAGAATTAAAAATTGAACTGAGCTGACGCAGGCATACTCGTCTCTAGGGTATACGTCCTCTCCCTGCTCTCCCTTGCATCATTCCACCTGCTCTGTCCCCTTTTTAAAAAGTATTTTGTTGATGCTAACCCATGAAGCCAACTTCATGAGCTTGTCTCTAGGTTAAGAGTAAAAATAAAGGCTAAATGGAAAATTTAGGGCTCACATGCATGCCTTTGCAGCTAGCCAAGGTATCCCGGTTTGCAATAAAAGCTTTATCTTTAATAAGGCTTTGAGGAACTCAGGTAGGTGCTAATACTAACAGGAGGAAACAGCATTCAGGTTTTCAGAAATCCTAAATTTATCTCTTCAGGGAAAAAATGCATCACAAATAAACCACTAATATCTTGGCCAAATTACAAAGAATCTTGTTTGGGTTGAAACAAACGAACAAACAAAACAGCAATCCATCTGGTAATATAAAGCTACCAATGAATTTTTTAAATGGCTGCATTGTTGTATACATTTTTAATTTGGATTTAAAAAGTGTATTGCCTAAAGTCTGCTTAATTTTAAACTCTAGATTTGTGAGTCCAAAATAATTTATATATTTGATATAATCTAAGGATATCTGAAGACAATTGAAAGTTCTTGTGGGTTTCATATTATCAAAGCAAAAATGCCAATATTTATGTTACGGACCATTGAAGAAAACTTTATTTAAGGCTATTGCCAATTGGGGAGGGAGACAAGAATATAGTGAATTCAACTCCACTGAAACAAAGAGCAGGAGGATTTTTAAATGCTGGGAGGAGCAGAGACCACAGGTCATCAATAAGCTAATTGGCTTTACAAAAAGGGAAAATAAATCTTCCCTTATCTGTTTGAAGGGAAGTAGCTTTACACTTGGATCAAGTCACCCACTAAACTTTGTTCCTACACTTCCACAGAAACTAGAAGGTAGGGGCTCTATCTTTACTGTTGATGCATTTCAAAGGAATGTCTCTCAGGCTTTTGAGAAAGAGTGCTGGATTGTGTAAAACCGACAAGAGACTTTAAAAACTAAAAAAGATTTACATCTCAAAAAGGTAGAGAAATATTTTTAAATTACAAGTTTTCTAAAGTAAATGCTCTAAGGAAAAGGAAGGTCATAGAATTAAAGGCAGAAAGAAGCTAGTCTAAAATTTAGTTAAGCTGAAGGGAATGTTTAGGCCACCTTGATCAGATCCCCTTTTGATCAAGGGAAACCAAGTTCATCCATATAGTTTATTTCAGTAGATTTCTGTCATGGAAAGACTAGTTGCACCTTCTGCCAAGACGGCAATAGAATATATCTGATGAATAATACAAGCAATCAGGCATTCGGTATGAGGAATTCCTATAGAAAAGTTTAAAAAGCAAAGGCTCTTGGTAGGAGCCAACTTTCAGCTCAGTTTCTGAGATGAGAGAGCAGTCAGGTGAGATTCCTGGAAATTGAGCTTGAAGCATAGTTAGATGTTGGGATGAAGATGGCAGTGGCAATCCAATGTATTTCCCCCTTTGCAGTCTGAATGTTTTCAGTGATGGAATAGAATCAGAGAGGCTTTAGTAAGGTTGTCACCATTGTGGTTGTTTCCAGCAACACAGTATGGAAGATGCAGGCATTCCAAAGAACTGCCTAAGTGACCTACACAGCAGCAGTTCCAGGCACAAAGTTTTCTCATATTGGATTTTCTGTGATATAAACTTCAAGTCATCTAGCTTTAGCTCAGAGGCTTCTTTGATCTTGGTGGAAAAAGCCAGTTATGAAACAACCTAGAGTCCCAATAAGAATCTTGGCAGTCAGGTTTTAGTTCTCAATAATGCCAAGTCAGGAGAGTGGGAGAAAAACTGGAAACACTACTTTGGAGGAGGTAACCAGATATTGAAGGAAACTTCAAAAATTTAAAATTTGGTAAGGATTGGCAATTGTGCCAAATGACAAGTAGTAACAAAGCTATGCAATTTACAGAGGGGAGAAAAATACCAAAAAGACAGTAAGTAGGACCAGGATCTGATAACTCAAGGGTGTGCTATTGAAATATAAGTGTTTAAACTTTTATTTTAAGTTTAGGGGTACATGTGCAGGTTTGTCACATAGGTAAACTTGTGTCATGGGGGCTTGTACAGATAATTTTATCACCCAAAAATAACCAACGCCTAGTACGCGTTAGTTATTTTTCCTGATCCTCTCCCTCCTCCTAACCTCTACCCTTTGAAAAGTCCCAGTGTGTGTTGTTCCCCTCTATGTGTCCCTGTGTTCTCATAATTTTGCTTCAACTTATAAGGGAGAACATGTGGTATTTGGTTTTCTGCTCCTGCGTTAGTTTGCTAAGGATAATGACCTCCAGCTTCATCCGTGTCCCTGCAAAGGACATTATCTCATTCACTTTTTTTTAAATCTTTTGGCCTGAAACTTTGTCTTTCACCTGCTATGAGCTGCCTCCAGATCACAGGGGCTAGGAGCTGATGGCGCAATTCACCTTTTTTGATAAAAGATCATCAAAGTAAGATTATTCTCAATCACAAAATATCTGTTCCTGTTAAATATGGCTTTATTATTTATTTAGGTGCAGCAAGAATGGTAATTGACCACACAGACTTTTTTGACTTTGCTCTGTTGGAAGTTTTCATAAGGAATCTCAAATTGGACTTTTAAAATCCTCTTGGCTAGGAAGCAAAGCCAGTTACTCACTATAATATTTCACCTGCAGTACCTATAAATCTGAGTAAATAATATTCTTTAGGTCCCTAAAATATTCTAAGATTCTTGGATCTGCCAGAAAGTGATCCTTCTTACTCCCCAGTAAGCTGGGAATTCAGTAAGTCAGGTACCTGTCTAGTTTTCCCAAGCTGTCTTTGTAAACATTGGCTCCATAAAGTCAACCTTAGTTCTTTAAAACTGTCTGGTAATATCTGATTTTACAGATAATTCTCAGATATGACATTCCAGTTGAAGTCTTGGTTATATAACTAATGTTTTTAATTATGTTGTATTACAAAGAGGGCAGATTCTTATTGAACCTGATGCAGGAGAACCTCAAAATTGGAGCTTAACCATGGAGGATTCTTAGCTTTTCTCAGGAAAGAATTGAAGGGTAAGCTGACAGTAAAAGAAAGCAAGCTTATTAGAGCAATACTGTATAGGAAAATGGCTGTTCCATAGACAAAGTAGGGCTATCTCATAGGCAGAGTGGCCTAAAGCAGCACTCACAGATTGTTGGCTAGCTATATTTATGCCCACTCTTAGTTATGTGCTAATTAAGGAACAGGTTATTCATAAACTTTCTGGAAAGGAGGTAGGGAGTTCCTGGATCTCTGTGGGGGGTTTCTGGGTTATAGCATGACATTATTTGTAAACTTTAATGGTACTGGTGGGAGTGTCTTATGAAAATACATTATAATTCCTAGTCAAAGCTGATTTTGGCTAGTTTAAGAAACTACATTCTGTTTTGATCAACAGGGTCATGAAAAAGAGTTCTGCTGATCTCCTCCTTCAAACCTATGCAAATAATTAAATTGCCATGAAAATAAGAATATTCAATAAAAGTGCCTCAATTCTGGAGGGAACAGAAGGGGAAAAATTGTTGCATTTCTGTTTACAAAAGTAAAATCCACAAAGTTGTTATGATTTATACGTAGCTTAAGAGAAAAGCGAAAGGAATTTCTTTTTTCTGGAAAACAGAACATTAAAACATCAGCAATAACCCAAACAAAACCCATAATCATTCTTCATCAGTTCATTTAGTACTATGTAATTCTCTTCTGTTTGATCATGGGTTGACTATCTCATGAACCTATCAGATTCTTTACTACAGTTAGAGAAATGTTGATTCAGCCCAGGGGCATTGTCTCAAAATTATTTGAATAATGCCATCTGAAGTTTGTGCCTCAGAGTGCATGGCATAATTCTTCCCGTGAATCTCATAAACATTCTCTCTTTGTTGAAGATGAAGCATCCTGGTCTATGGCTTATTACAAGGGCTTTTTTGTTGGTAAGCTGTGTTGGTCATGAATTACAAGAATTTTTAATGACCCATCAGAGTAAAACAAAAAACTCTCTGTGGATGATGAAAGACTTAAAATAGCTGTGGTTAAATATTTGATGAGAAGTTTATTTAAAAAAAAATTGCAATTGGCAAAGATATTTGTTTTTCTTTAATATCTGGTCACTTTAACAAATGTTTTTAAACGGTTGTTTTTACAATATTTTAAAAAATAGAATTATAACTGATAACACTAAACTGCTGTTTAACATCAGGTAAAACAACACCAGAACATATGCACAGAGAAAACACTAACAAATTTCCAGAAACCTCACACAGTTTCTGAAATATTTATATTTATTATGTTTTGTCTATACAAATATAACTTAGGAAAGGTTAAACATCTCTTCTTATTTGACAGTGCTTTCTATTCAATTCAACATATCAAATACATCTATTTTTCACCTGTCATTTTACAAGATGAAATACCCTTTATGATTTTCCAGGGGCCTTCAAAATCCATTTGGAATCAAGATTTCATTCAGGATTTTATTTGGGAATGACAGAAATGTCAAAAGTTGTCAGGAGGCTTAAACATTTGGTTAAAAAGGATTATGAGTCACTGAGAAATAATACTTTGGATATCTATTTAATCAAAGTGATAAGAAAAGATTTCAAAAGTAAACGTAGAAGGTAATGTGACTGTAAAAACATTTAGCCCTTTCAAAAGTGATATGTCTTTGTACTCATGGATAGTAAAGAACATAATAATCTCAACAAAAAGCACAGGAAATTTTTCTGATAAAACATAGAATCTTTGCCATACCTTACTCAAAATGTAAAGAAAAACCTTTTATAACTTATTAAGAGCACATTAATAATCAAAGAAAAGTTTATTTTAACAAAGAGAAAAGTAAATGCTACTTTGCTTTAGTATACTATTGACATTAAAGCTCATTTGAAAAAATCCTTACAAATAAATCCATCAAGTTCATCTAGTCAATATTTTACTCAGGTTCACTTAATCATCTGGGAATATCAGAAGCATGCTAAAATGTTAGGCTTTCAGAATCACATTAAAATTCACAGAGTTTAATATAGCTATATTCTTCCAAAAGCAAAGACTATAGCAGTTAATGACCTCTTCCATTTATCATTGGTATCACATTGTTACATTTTATTTCCTAGGCAAGAATTCCCTTCCACCCTGACAAAAGCCATATTCTGCCAAAAGTTTTAATTTCTAAGTTAAACATCTCAGTTAGGTGAGTATAATTATTTGATCAAGAATACTGACTTCTTCCTTCTATCCCTTTTGGAAATCCAATCACTTGTTTGCACTAATTGAGGTTGCCACATGCCACTGTATATAACATTTTTAATCACTCTCTTCTTCAAGACAGTTTTCTTCTCTTGGTTTTCTGTTTTCCTTTATTGTCCTAGATAGACACCCAAATAAGAAACCCCAATGTGATTTTGGACACCTCTCTCTTTTATTTCTTTATATTTTGCTTGTGCTATCTCAAATTTTCATTATAATATGTTCTCATCTGTAGCAGAATATTTAATAGTGTGAGCTTTGAGATCAATCAAAATTTAAATTCTAAATTCATTGTTTATTAGCTATATGATCTTGGGAAATAATGATAATAAGATTAAGAATAAGAGTAAGAACAAGGCTATGGCCAGGTACTTTTCTAAGTACTTTATATATATATCACTCATTTAATTATCACAACAACCTATCAATTAAGTCCTATTATTATTACTGCTGTTTTGTAGATGAGAAAACTGAGAAACAGAGAGGTTAAGTAACTCATCCAAAGTCATACAGATAGTAAATATTCAGCCAGAATTAAAATCTGGACATTCTGACTGAAATTTTCATGCTTTTAATAGCTTTTTTTGGCCTTTGTAGATTTTAGTTTGATATCTTTCATTTAGTAAACAACAAATATTAGCATTCTTATTAACACACATGCATGGCTTTCATCATTTCTTACTTGAACTATTTCATTAGTCATTACGTATGTCTCATTACATTTCCCTAGGTTAATCTATCTTGCATTGTTAACAAGAACATCTTTCAAAAGTAGAAGAAAGAACTAACCATGTTATTCACCTGTTTGAAATTTTTTAATGATTTTATTCATCTACCAAATAATATTTAAATACAGTATGTCATTTAAGGGCCTTAATGGTTTGGATTCAAAATAATTAACTTCCTTGTCCCATAGTTTATCATTTCTCTTTCTCATTTATTCCACAATTGTCTAATCCCCAGCCACACAGAAAGCTTACTGGCACAATGGCTCTGTGGAGCTTTACATTTTGGCATAATGTAAAGACATAAAGTAAAAACATAACTAATATGTTATAGCATCATGTTTAAGAATTATTAATCTTCCAATCTTCTGCTACCCTCTAGCAGTACTCCAACAGTTCCCAGGTTTTCCTCTGTACTTTCCAGAAGTGGGAAGAAGAAGGAACTTGGGACGTAGTGGAAAAATAAGTCTAAATAGTCCTCTTACTATGGTACACTATGGGTTAGGTATCATCCAGGTCCAACTTGGTTTCAGTTAATAAGCATGAAGCAATAGTGTTTCTGTGTAGAATCTGTTAGCGTGTGGATGCCAAGATAGGGATGAGCAAGCCAGGCCTTTGGAGAGGACAGTGGGGTGCCTTGGTCCCACGCACTAGGTCTAATACCCATACAGAGGCAGAAAGCAGAAGCTGGAGGGACTTTTCCACAACAGACTTAGGGCCTGAGTCCTGCAGCTCTGGAATTTGGGAACCAAGTTGAACAATAGCTTGGGAGCAGGCACTCTCCCAATTCAGAATCAAATGCAGAACAGCTCCAGGGGCAGAGGGAAGGCAATAGGATAGCACATTACTCAGCAACTGGAGATGAGGAGCACTGATAAAAAGTTCTTCAGGCAAGTGGAGAGGCACTCATGAAAAGACTGCGTTAAGCTGCTAGTTTGGAGCAGATGTGAGATACTCCAGAGATCCCAGGAACAACAGGGAAGGCAGTGTGGATATTGGGTAGTTCTGATACGGTGATAAATGTTCTACAGCTGGACTCATGGGGTGAAATGGGCAGGTGGGGCACAAACCAGTGAAGCATAAATAATAATGCCCCTGTTTTCACCCATAGGAGGGATTACCAAGGCACTTAATTATCTCTCTTATCATTTGTTTTGTGACACACTCTACAACTGATCTGGCTAAACCAGTATGTTATAGAATTGTGTTTAGGAATTATTCATCTCCAAATTTGCTGCTATCCTCCTGGCGGTACTCCAACAGTTCCCAGGTTTTCCTCTGTACTTTCCGCTAGTGGGAAGGAGAAGGAACTTACACTTCAGTAGTAAAATGAATTTAAATCCTGTGTGCTGAGGAGTGACTCTCAGGGTTGAAAACTGATGACTAAATCAATCTTCACTTATGGCAGATTGCATTTGTCCACTGAATGCTAAAAGATACTAACATCTGCAATGGTCAAATTCCAGGTCTCAAAATTAGAACATCATATAATATGTTTTGCCTTTCCCACAGATGATTCACACTCACACTTCATCCTCCAAATGGCCCTCAGTAACTCACTATCCAGTGATGATTCACTTTGCCCCTATTTATACTTGAACACATCATGTAGCAACTATTTTCATATATTTAATGGTTTCCTTGAGTGACATATATTTCTGTAGTATGGAACACACACCTATGCAGAAATACTCAAATGCATGAAGTGACCTGGAGCTGTGGTCAAGAACCTGGCATTTGGGCTTATAATCTATTCTAGGCATTAGGGAGTCCTTAATAGGTAGTGTAAATAATTTCCTATTTTCTTTGTGTTTTTGTTTGGTAATAGTGAAACATTGAAATTTAGTGGGTGTAGCTCTTAACAGTGTGCATATACGAAGAGGCCCAATAAGTAGATATTTTAAAATTCTAATCAGCCTGCTCCCTTCACCTCAGCCTAAGGCCTTCTGACCTACAATTCCCTTTCTTAAGACCTCATTGAATTTTATTTCATTTAATTACCAATGAAAAAAGCAGATACCTCATTCTTTGTTATATTTCTGCTGTCTTATGACATTTAATCTAGTATTACATGTTTCTGAAAGTGAATTATTATTAGAGTGTTCATTATTACTGTAATGCCTTACCTAAAAACATTCTGTTTATTTTGTTTCCCTAAACGGTCACCAAAGATGTCAACATTAATACTGCCTTTTTTATAATTTTTGACACAAGCCATAGATACTTGTGCATCTTCTTTGAGGAGACTCTAATTTTGAATGCATGGCGTATGTTCCAATAAAATAGAAAAAGAAACTAGCAAAGATGGTATCTACAAGGTAAAGTCTTTCCAGTGAAAAGGAAAAATATATAAAATAATTTCAATAATTTATGTCTTCAAAAACAGTATATTTTAAATAGTAAAAACAAATAGAAACCACATAGCCAAATTAAAAGATTCTTGCATCCCATCATTTGACTTAGAGTTGAATTATAAGTTAAAATGTTTTATAGTTCAAAACTGCAGTATGCAAGAAGAGAAAAACATATGTATATACACATACAACAGTTTTCCAAATTTTAAAATGGAGATAAAAATCTATCTGTATCCCCAGATTTCATTTCACAAAGATATCATATGAATAAATTTTAAAATTCAAGTGATTTCATTAGATTAGAAAAGAAATTGTTTGTTGCAAAGAAAGTAGTCTTTCTTTTCATATAATAACTAGTCTGGTTTCACTGATGGCTTAACACACAATGAAATCACTGCTCTGTGGAGCCAGGCATGATCTGCATAATGGTCAGGAGGCAGTGCACATAATGGTAGTCATAAATAGCTAATTATGGCTACATGAAATTAAATAGTACCTAAAGCATTTAAGTTATACCTCAATTATATTGTATACATTTAAGATGCCTTTAAGAAATATTTTTTTAATCTCATTAGAAAAAAAAAAAGAATTTGACTTGCAAGTTTCTAGCTTGCTGCTATATCGCTCCAATGAATAAGCAAATCACTTTAAGCAATACCTAAATTATATGACATGCTGTTTATATTGGTCAATGTTCCTTAGAGAAACAGAAGCAATAAGATATATAGAGATATATAGAAGTAAAATTTTAAGTGGGGTTGGTTTATGCAAATACAGCTGAGAAGTTCCATGACCTGCCATCTGCAAGCTGGAGGCCCAGAAGAGGTAGTGCTACAGTTCCAGACCAAACTCAAAAGCCCAAGAACTGGGGCCAATGGCATAAGCCCTGATCCAAGTCCAAAGGCCCCAAAAGGAGGAGCACTGATGTCTGAGGCAGGAGAAGATGGGTGAACCAGCTCAAGTAGAGAGCAAATTCCCCCTTTCTCTACTTTTTTGCTCTATTCAAGCTTTCAGTGGATTGGGTGCTCACCCACATCAACAAGGGTAGATCTTTACTTAGTCTATTGATTCAAAGGCTTATCTCTTCCAAAAACACCCTCACAGACATATCCAGAATTATGTTTACCACTATCTGAGAATCCTTGAGCCCAATAAATCTGATACACAAAATTAACCATCACACTGTTTTTCTATGAATGAATAGAAAAGAAAATTAAAAGATAAAGATGGCAATGGGTGCCACAGTGGTTAGAAGCCTCTTAGCCATGGCAGGGCTGTGAGGGTAAGGGGCTGCTTTGGATAGGGTTGAGCAGCTAAACCTAGGAGGACAAAGAAGCCAGTCTCCAAGGGAGCCTGATAAAGTCCCACCCTCACCCAGCAATGACCACCTGTAGTCCACAGTCCCCCTGCTGAGGAAGACCCTTCACCCAATGCCTAAGAACCAATCAAGTAGCAATACAAAGGCACAGACCAATCCTCAACTGACCCAGACCAAAACCCTCTGTACACATAGAAGCCTAGAGGTGGTAATGATTCAAAGCATAAAGGCTGTTGTGCTCATAATAAACCACTGCATTTACAAAAATGACAAGACTGTAGCTCCATAAGAGAAGGAATTTGGGGCTCTTTTATTCAGCAGAATTCTCAGGTTCTAGAATAGTGCCTCACACCATATAGGTGCTCAATGAGTATTTGATGAATAAATCTCTACTACCTATATAATAACCAGTCTAGTCATATTGATAGACTTTACACAATGTCTGCTCTATAAACAGTGTGTGGAATCTGTATATATTAAATATCTCAGAAACAATGATCACCAGCAATCTCAGACACATGGACATATCGAGCATACATTTATTTTATTAGTCATTTTAAAATTGATCTTAAATTTAAGATCTTAAATTTTTTATACTAATAAAACTATTTTAATACAGTTTCACATATTCTGAACCTAAGGTATTGCATAAAAATGCATAAACTTATTTGTACCTTTTTCTATAATTACATTAAGAACATTTAGCATGAGATCTACCCTGTTAACAAATTTTTAAGTATACAATACAGTGTTGCTAACTATGTTAACAACATAGACACAATATTGTACAGCAAATCTCTAGAACTTAATGTCTTGCAGAACTGAAACTTTATATTTGCTGAATAGAAACACCCCATCTCTGCCTCCTCCCCTGGCAATCACCATTTTACTCTTTGCTTCTTTCTATTTGATTATTTTAGACACCTCGTGTAAATGGAATTATGTATTATTTGTCCTTCTATGATGGCTCATTTCACTTAGCATAGTATCCTCAAGGTTCATCCATGTTGTCTTATATGGCACTATGTCCTTCTTTATTAAGGCAACTTTCAGTCATGATTTAAGACATTGTTATCTCCCAAAGCCTACATCTTGCCTTGAGAAACTTCATCATTTCTTAAAAGTTTATTCAGTAGATTTAAATGGTTTATTTTAATTATACTGATAATTATACATATTTAAATATGTTAAATTTTATAACTAATACATTCTGCTAGAACAGCATATGACACATAGGATATAGCTTCAATAGTAATCACAGGCACCAATTATTTAATGCTAATATATCCCATATACTGGGCTAAAAACTTTTTATGTACTTTTAAAATTTTAATTCTGATGACAGTTCTGTGAAGAAAATATGATTAGCTTCATTTTATATATGAAGAAACTGAAGATAAAAAAACTGTACATTCAAGAAAGTAAAGTTTTAACACAGCGTTATACAAAATACATGCAATATGCTTCCCCTCTAATCAATCATTAGGCAGTGGAGGAGTGCAAAGATCAGTGTTGCTCAACACAGCAGGTATGAATTATTTTTAACGGATTCAACATGAGGTAAGAAGCTTGGGCTGGAATGTAAGTAAAATGAATCACAATTCATTTTTCTATTAATATAATTGTCAACAAGAACATGTCTGTTATCCTTACTATAATCACCAAATATTATCACAGTATTTCTCACTGTGTCAATGATTTCTTCATCAAGTCTTGCTTTAAAAATAATAAAAGTTTAAAGTCTTGCTTTAAAAAAAACTCACCTGTTTGTTGAGTTTGGACATATATATACACCCATACTACCATCACTACCACCAAGGTACTAAACATATTCATCACCTCCTAAAATTAATTCGTGTGTGTGTGTGTGTGTGTGTGTGCATGTGCGCGTGCATGTGTGTGTGTCTGTTGGGGAAGTTTTGGATTTTGGTTTCGAGGGGTTATTTTTGTTGTTTTTTTTTTAACTAAGAACACATTAAATGTGTGCAATTTTTTGTATGTCAGTTATACCTTGACAAGCTAAAATGATAAAAATAAATAAATAAAATGTCAGTTCAACTCTACAATGTGCTAAGTGACACTGTTCATTTACCTTCTGATATAAACTCTTTATCTTGGCAGGGGCTGCTGGCAAACAGTTCATGTTCCAGCAGGGTCTGCAAGCCATTCATTGGGTAGCACTCTACCAGACCTAAGGCGTTTGTACAAATAGCTAACATCTCAGTCTAAGCAGAGCCCAAGCTGGACACAAAAATATGAATGTTTGTGTGAAATGTTCAGGTATCTTTAATTCCTTAGCTGTCTTCTTTCAATCAAAAACAAACAAACAAAAAAAAAACAAATATCTATTCAGTATATATAAGATACAAAGTGTTATAATAGAAGGTGAAGAGGATTTTAAAAATCAGGGTCCCTGCCTGCTTCCATGTTTACCATCTGAATGGAGAGAAAAAATGATAAAAGCCAAACAAGTGATGTAGACCAACACATCAGCTGAGAGAGGAAGCTCTGAGGTGAGCTGCAAGGCTTCATGTTAGATAGAAAATGTAAGTAGGTCCTATAATGATGAAACACTCCATAAGATCTTAGAAGAATGCAGAGGCAAAAAAAATAACAGCACATTCCTAACAAAATAAGGGAAAGTAATCAAGTGAAATGAAGAATTTGAGGGCTCAGAAAGAAGTAAACTAGGAAGGCAGACATTCCCTCAGGGACATGAGGCAGAGAGGCTTAGTAAGCATATTGGGTTTCTTGAAGGAAAGCCTTTTATTGCTGAAGCCGGACTGTCTTAATAAGTAAGCAGACACTTGGTTAGGGACACTGATTATTTATTTTTAATATGCAGGGTTGCATTTTTTTTTGGCATAATACTTACTTCGCATAAATTGTCATGAACACCCTGCAGGTTTAGTTTCAATTCAGGTTTATATATTAAAGATGATGTACTATAACCAACTTCTAAGAAGTCCTACCCTGGTAAATAATATGTCTATTCATATCAGGTACAAAGTATCTGATCCTGGGTTTAAACTTAAGTCAAAATGAACTTGCCTGGGAAACCTTTAGTATGGAATATCCTGTGACACATTCCAGGGAAAAACGGTTTGCAATATATTCTCCAAATTTTTGTGGTGGATTTAAATTAAGAAACTCCCATAACTATATACATTTATTACAGGAAAGAAAATATAACACAAGTTATTAAGGGTAAATATTTCTTTAAGATTGAATATATATTTTCCTCTCTAATGAACCCTTTTCTCATATTTTATTTTTTATAAATTAATTTTTGTTTTTATTTATTTTTACTAAATGCTAAATATATTAATTCACACATTCAAACTAGCAAAGGACAATGGTTGAATGTGAGGTGCTTCTTTCCATTTCAATGTTCAAATGCCTATCCTTGTTCTAATTCATAAGAGACCCATTCTGGTAATATATGTACTGCCAGTTACACCTGTATCTCCATGTAATTCACATAGTATAAGAAAAGCCTGTAGTTCTCCATATTTAAACCTTTGTAAGTGACTTACAATCCTTTATTGAAAGATTTAATGGCCTACATTATTTCATAGAACTGGGGAAAACACCTGCCAGAAAATTCTATACACACATCTATAATTTCACTAACTTTAAGTAAGTGTTTAGGTGATATCAAGATATTTACCCATGAAAATAATAAATGTGAGATAATTCATATGTTAATTAGGTAGATTCAGTCATCTGTAATGTATACATACTTCAAAACATTGTGTTATATATGGTAAATATATGCAACTTTATCCATCAATTAAAATAAAGAACTGGATATATTTGCATTGTAGCTCAGAATATAAATTGACATTTACCTAAAATTTTCAAATGAGTTTGCACACCTTTCCCACTAGCATTTGTTTTCATATTAGTTGCTTCTTATTCCCAGTATACCCTTATATAATTGGGATTAACTCAAATTTTAAGCCTGGAGAATTTGTTCAAGAGAATTATGGACAAGTAGGACAGGAAGCCTGTGAGAACCCCTCATCTTATGTAATCACACAAAGTCAGGTAGAGACACCTGCCAGAGTCACAGGTAACATTATAATGAGGAGTCTGGAGGGATGATCTGGCAATGGGTTGGGGAGGAGGAAGCTTTTCAGAAGAAACCACAAAGAAAGGAGACAAAAGAGAAGTGGATAACAAATTGAAATCCAGGAATCTCAATACAAAAAGGAGAGATGGCTTACCAGTTTTTGCCAAGTTTAAGGAGCTAGCAGGATCAGATAAAAGTCAGAATTGTTGGGGTGAAGCAGGTGAGTTTCATCCTTGGAGGAAGATTGGCCTTTGAATGGGTCCTGACAGCCAGAATCTATTACAATGGCCACTGAATAAATCTCTTGTGCTGGTAAAGCCAGGCCTCTATGAGGTTTTCTGTTTTCATGTGCATGCACATGTGTATTCTCTCTTTTAAAAAGGACCTGCTGTATAAATTTCCACATTTTTCAGCACTGTTCCATTAGTGGACTTCGGACACACAAAAAAGGATTCAATAATTTCCTTCAGGTCAAAGTGTAGAAGGACAGAGCTCTGAATAAAAGCCTCCATAAAACATATGATACTGCCTTCCTTTCTATCTTTTTGCTGTCAGTTATGAGTTTCACTTTGCCTGCAGAGAAATTTTTTCATTAGCAGTTGCTTTCCTGTAAGATGGAATAACACATTTGATAGCATTCTCTATGCCCTATCATTAATTTATTTTGCTCACTGTGGTTGCAAAGATTAAAAGCAAGTCCCCTGATGCATTTGTAGACTCAAAGAATTCAATTCAAATTCAGCATGAATTATTCTGCCATTAAGCATGTTTTCATTTTTTTTCTGACACTGCATGATATTAAGTCCCATTAAACTTTTGGTTCTTCTTAGTAATTTACACTGTGAAAATAATATGCAGTGACATAGCAAGCAGAAATAAAATCTGCAGCTGATTTAACTCAATGTATTCCAAATCACAATTCATTCTCCTATTAATACATCAGTTGTCAACTAATGTTTCTGTTAAGCTTATTATAGTAGCAGAAAATGTATGATAGTGTTTGTCACAAACTTTCATAGAAAATACTTTTTGACATGCTCAAGTCTCATTGCTTGTGAGAGAGATCTTGCTATGTGTGAAAATAAAACTAGGTACCATAGAAATCCTATTATAGAGAAGTTGAAATAACAATATGATATCAAAGTATTTGTTCTTAGGATGATAAAGAAAAATAAGCATAATAGAGCATATAAATGGCTTTCTAATGTTTAACCAGGGTCTAGTATTTTGTGTTCCATAAATCATCCAGTCTTTAAATTCAGAACACTGTATGACATATTCATTTGTAAACGTTTTTCGTGAAGGTCAGTTCTGACTCAGTATTTATGGCATGTGTTATGCATTTGTCTAAGAAATCAGTAATGGAGATACATCATTTTTTCTTCATCTTTTGTGAGAAGCAGCACTCAAATAGGTGATATTGGCTCTTATATTTACAGAATATAAATGTATGCATGCCCACACCTGAGTTTGAGAACAAGCAAATAATGGTGGCAGCATAATACGAACAGCACCCACTTCAGTGACTTTTTTCATTTCCATTCAAAAAGAAAAAGCAGAAGTTACAAATAACATTTTGTTTGTTCCTCTCAAATAAAGCGAATTATCTATCCTTTTAAAATGATCTTCTATTTTCTAGGTGCATAAAACCATAACTGTCACAACTAAGATGTAGCAAACATATTAAGTATAGAATTAAATGTGAAGCAGTCAGTGTTCCATAGATGAGGCTGACAAAAGTGTTTCAGATATTTATAATTCCCAGCGTAACAAAGATATGAAGAGATGCTGCAGCAAATGTAAAGGGATTGTTACTCAGATTGGTTGACCTGACCCACCTGTGCTAAATATAAGTTACACTAGACTAGAGATTGTTATAGTCGTTAATCAAATGAATACATTATACACATTAATATATTAGCTTATGGACACTATTGACAACATAATTTATCTAAGATATCACATTTAAATCCAATGATTAAAATGTTGGCATAGTTTCACAAACATTTCCATTACAATGAATTACAATGAATCACAGAAAAAGATTCTATCAAAATTTGCCATTCTTCTACTTTAAGCACTGTTAAGTTTAAAATAGAAGACATCATTGTGATGCGTCATGTTATATAATTTCCAAGACTGATTTTTAAAAGATCTAGTAAACACTTTGAATTGTGTTCATGTCTCAAGCTGATCACTACTTATTAGAGTCTGTAAGCAGCAGTCTTTATAAAAGAAAACAGAAAGAAAAGAAAAAATGGTTTTTATGTGATCCCTGGATCCTTTCACATTCAGAGCCTGGAGTAATTAAATGAAATCATAATTTGTTATAATTATAAAAAACAGAAAATGGCCTGATGGGAATTTTAGGCAGTCTTAGCTTTAACATATTCCCTAACGTCAGTGCAGTAGGACCTATCCGAGATGGCTAGTGGAATAAAAGGTATGTTCAGACTGAATGCTCAGTATAACTACCGGATGAAACCTATCAAAGTGTCTAGACTGGTCTGTATGGATGAGCTAGAAGTGCATTCAAAAAATTCAGTGTATCTGTACTGACAATGTGTCCCCTCATTCAGCTTGAACAATCTAAGTCCATGTTGTTATATGATTATTGGATGCTTGAGTAGTCATTGGCTGAAGTTTTACCTGCAATCATGATCTGCAAAATCTTGGAAAAAAATCACTGAGTGTGGAATGTCTACAGACAATTTTAAAGGCAGTTACACAACATGATAACCTTCCCCCACCAGAGCACAGTCCTGAATTCCTCTGCAGAAAAGAGAATTCTAAGTTCAACAGACCATGGATCTTACCTAAAATAGTAATTATTTTGAACCCAGATGAAGAGAGGAAAAAGGAGTAGCGGCAGTTTACTCTCTTACTTTATGGTCAGATGAAATATGTTACCATTTTGTTTTGGAAGTTTCAAAACAAAGATATTGATTCTTGTCAAGGTTTCTCTTACTTGCCCCTCCAGGCTGCAAGTTTTTCAGAAGGAGGGTGAAAGATCACTGTGCCACAGACAATCTTTCCTCATCCTTGTCCTTGAGAAAGACACCTTTCTACTTGAAATAATGCAATGGATCCTGGGTCTCTACTGAATTTCAAAGACCTTGAAGGTGAAACGTGTTTCTGGCCCGTCAAAGTTTGTATGACCCATCTATTGGATGATGTTGATATTGGTTAGTGCAGCTATCATCTGGCAGTAGAATTCACAGTACTAAGCAGCATATCATTATCTTTTTTGGCCAGATAGTAATGCAATTGGTAGAGGAATATCACATACATTACCTCATTTTAAATCTGTCTAGCATTCAGCTATATAAACTATTCCTCATGACATGGTCCTAAATGACAAATTGACTGGAGAAAATGTAAGTGAGCAGTAAAGAAATTTATCTCAAATTCCTGTAGGGAATTGAATTTGTGGCTCAACTAAAATAGGTAACCAGTTCTACTTAATAGGCTTTAAAGAGATATCAGATGGCATTGTGATGTATGTTCTTAAGTGTGGTCTTTGGCAGTCTATAGTGGATCCTGAGGCATTTGAACCCACAATTAATGGTATTGCTTTCTTGTGAATTTTTCTGTTAACATTCTCTGTGAATCATAGGAATCAAGGGGTTGATTTTTCTTAGCTAACAGGTTTTATGTGTGTACTTATCTCACCAATTACAGAAGGGCCATTAAACAAACAATGACTTTTAGAGGAAAACATAAGGGTGGGAATATTTGAATGCCAAATATTTAATAATAATAATAGGTAGACTGAATCTGACCTTCAGCTAGGCCTACTGTGGTACCCGTCATTTGGTGTTTAGGCATGCAATTTAGATTTAATTAAAGCAATTTCAACTAGTACATATTAGAAAAGATTGTTATTCTCCCCAAGCAGCTGTCTGATCCTACTTTATTAGAATATATTGATTCAAATTAATATAAACAGAACTGGAGAATAAAAACCTTAGATAAAAATAAACTCTTAATTTGAAATATAATTTTAAGAGATAATAAGGCCTTTTACAGAATAACCACAAAGTTATATATAAAATTGAGTAAAATTTATTAGAGTTGCTTCCTACATCCTTTTGCAGCTTTTTCAGAACTATCATTAAGTTAGAGTTTAAAATGGCTCAAACTTCTGAAATTAAACATATCAGCATTGCAATAGAAAATGCCCTTTTTCTTCATAATTAATCTAAAATCAGCCATATTCATTTTTTATGCCTCTAGGTTTCCAAGAGGTTACATAAATCATTATGCTATAAATATATTATCGTATTTACATTTTTATGATATATGCTATTAATCTTATATTTGATATACTATTAATATAATTATTATATTATTTATTATAATTAATATATAATTTTATGTTAATAATATAATAATAATAAATATAATTAATGATTAATAATTATAATGATTAATATATAATTCTTATTATATTAATAGTATATGATACTATAGTATATATTATATATTTACAATGTAATAATTTAGGTAACCTCTTGGAAATACATAGTATATTTTAATGCTATACATATTTAACCTCTTGGAAGTATATAGTATAATTATTATAAGTAGTAACATCCTTACCCATTCATCTTTTACAATAGCTTCACTAAAAATTTTACAAAACATAACTCCTGCCCGTCAAGAAACTAGAAACCTAAAATTTTATACAAGTATTTGCCCATGCTCAAATTAAAATGCGGAAGAGAAAGAAAAAAGAAAAGGTTGTGCCAAGTTATTTTAGAAAATAAAAGGCAAATAATATGATCATTTTAAGATAGCCACTATTCAGTATTTTATAATATTGTTTCTCCTTGTGGAAATGTGAAAGAAACAAAAACAGATATGAGAATCAGAGGTCAGAAAAGAAACTGTAAGTCTTAGATGAAGTATAAAATGAATATTGAAAAGAAATAAGAATGGATAAATTAAGCAAATTAACATGTGAATGACCTCACATGATTTTTGGGGGTAAGAACTCATAAAATCCACTCTCTTAACAATTTTCAAGAATATATACATTGCTATTGCTACTAACTATAGTCATGTTGTACAATAGATCTCTTGAGCTTATTCCTCCTGTCTAACTGAAATTTTGTATGCTTTGACCAACATCTCCCTAACCCCATCGAACTTCCAGCTCTCAGCTCCTGGTAACCACCATACTACTCTCTGCCTCTATGAGTTCAACATTTTTAGATTTCACATATGAGTGAGATATGTGGTATTTATCCTCTGTGCTTGGCTTATTTCATTTAATATAATGTGCTCCAGGTTAATTTATGTTGTTGCAAATGACAGGATTTATTTCTTTTCAAAGCTGAATAGTATTCCACTGTATACATAGACCACATTTTCTTCATCCATTCATCTCTTGATGGACACTTAACCATTCCACAATGTATACATATTTCAAAACATGATGTTGAACAGGATAAATATATAAAATTTTTATTTAGTAATTTTAAGTGTAAATTAAAAAATGGATTTTTTTTTTAAAAAAAAAAAAGGAAAGATTTTTCAGCATGGTACTGGTACCAAAACAGATGTATAGACCAATGAAAAAGAACAGAGGTCTGAAAAATAACACCACACATCTACAACCACCTGATCTTTGACAAACCTGACAAAAACAAGCAATGGAGAAAAGATCCCTTTTTAAATAAATGGTGTGGGGAAAACTGGCTAGCCATATACTGAAAGCTGAAACTGGATCCCTTCTTTAAGCCTTATACAAAAATTAACTCAAGATGGATTAAAGACTTAAAAACATAAGACTAAAACCATAAAAACCCTAGAAGAAAACCTAGGCAATACCATTCAAGACATAGGCATGGGCAAAGACTTCATGACTAAAACACCAAAAGCAATGACAACAAAAGCCAAAATTGACAAATGGGATCTAATTAAACTAAAGAGCTTCTGCACAGCAAAAGAAACTATTATAAGAGTGAATAGGCAACCTACAGAATGGGAGAAAAATTTTACAATCTGGCAAAGGGCTTATATACAGAATCTACAAAGAACTTAAAATGTTTACAAGAAAAAAACAACCCCATGAAAAAGTGGGCAAATGATATGAAAAGACACTTCTCAAAAGGAGGCATTTATGCATCCAAGAAGCATATGAAAAAAAGCTCATCATCACTGGTCATTGGAGAAATGCAAATCAAAACCATAATGAGGTACTATCTCACAGCAGTCAGAATGGCAATCATTAAAAAATCAGAAGACAACAGATGCTGGAGAGAATGTGGAGAAATAGGAATGATTTTATACTGTTGGTGGGAGTGGAAATTAGTTCAACCATGGTGAAAGACAGTGTGGCAATTCCTCAAGGATCTAGAACTAGAAATAAATTTGACTCAGCAACCCCATTACTGGGTATGTACCCAAAAGATTATAACTCATTCTACTATAAAGACACATGTACATGTGGGTTTATTGCAGCAGTGTTCACAATAGCAAAGACTTGGAACCAACCCAAATGCCCATCTATGATAGACTGGATAAAAAAATGTGGCACATATACACCATGGAATACTATGCAGCCATGAAAAAGTTGAGTTCATGTCCTTTGCAGGGACATGGATGAAGCTGGAAACCATCATTCTCAGAAAATGAACACAAGAACAGAAAACCAAAAACCGCATGTTCTCACTCATAAGTGGGAGAGTTGAACAACGAAAACACATGGACACAGAAAGAGGAACATCACACACCAGGGCATGTCAGGGGGTGGGGTATAGGGGAGGGATAGCACTAGGAGAAACACCTAATGTAGATGACGGCTAACATGTGCAGCAAACCACCATGGCACATGTACACCTAAATAACAAACCTGCACATTCTGCACATGTACCCGAGAACTTAAAGTATAATAAGAAAATGAAAGGTTGATATAACCTAGGAATTTAAAATACAATGGCTTTGTTCTTTTCGCTTATGATTGCCTTGGCTATTCAGGCTCTTTTTTGGTTCCATATGAATTTTTAAATATTTTTTCTACTTCTGTGAAGAATGTCATGATAGTTTAATGGGAACTGCATTGACTCTATAAATTGCTTTGGGCAATATGGCCATACTGATTCTTCCTACCCATGAGCATGCAATGTTTTGCCATTTGTTTGTGTCATCTCTGATTTCTTTGAGCAGTGATTTGCAGTTATACTTGAAGACGTCTGTAACTTCCATTATTAGTTGTATTCCCAGGTATTTTATTCTTTTTGTGGCAATTGTGAATAGAAGTTCTACTGTGATTTGGCTCTTGGCTTGCCTGCAGTGGGTGCAAATGAATGCTATAGATTTTTGCACATTGATTTTGTATCCTGAGATTTTGCCAAAGTTGATTATCAGCTTAAGAAGTTTTTGTGCTGAGATGATGGGGTGTTCTAAATATAGGATCATGTCATCTGCAAACAAAGTTTTACTTTCTCTCTTACTATTTGAATTTCCTTTATTTGTTTCTCTTGCCTGATTGCCCTGGCCAGGTCTTCCAATACTGTTGAATAGGAGTGATGAGAGAAGGCAACCTCACCTTATGCCAGTTTGCAAGGGGAATGCTTCCAGCTTTTGCCCATGCAGTATGATTTTGGCTATGGGTTTGTCACATATGGCTTTTATTATTTTAGGGTATGTTCCTTCAAAACTTAGTTTATTAAGAGCTTTTACCATGAAGGGTGTTGAATTTTATTGAAGGCCTTTTCTGCATCTACTGAGATAATCACATGGTTTTTGTCTTTAGTTCTGTTTATGTGATGAATTACATTAATAGGATGCATCATGCTACCCAACTTCAAACTATGCTACTGGACTATAGTAATTAAAATAGCATAGTACTGGCACAAAAAACAGACACATAGACTACTAGAACAGAACAGCAAACCCAAAAATAAGACCACACACCTACAACCATCTGATTTTCAACAAACCTGATAAAAATAAGCAATGGGGAAAGGATTCCTCATTTAATAAATGGTGCAAGGAGAACAAATTAGCCATATGCAGAAAATTGAAACAATACCCCTTCCTTACACCATATATAAAAATCAACTCAAAATGGATTAAAGAGTTAAATGTAAAAGCTAAAACTAGAAAATCTCTGGAAGAAAAACTAGGCAATACCATTCAGGAAATTGGCACAGGAAAAGATTTCACGATGAAGACACCAAAAGCAATTGCAACAAAAGCAAAAATTGACAAATGGGGGCTAAGAAACTGTAAACAGCATCAACAGACAACCTACAGAATGGGAAAAAATTTTCACAATCTATCCATTTGACAAAGGTCTAATATCCAGCATCTACTAGGAACTTAAACAAATTTACAAGAAAAAAAAATAAACAACCTCATTGAAAAGTGGGCAAAGGACATGAACAGGCACTTCTCAAAAGAAGACATACATGCAGCCAACAATTATATTAAAAAAAAAAAGCTCAGTATCACTGCATTAGAGAAATGCAAATCAAAACCACAATAAGGTACACAATCTCACATAAGTCAGAATGGCTATTACTAAGAAGTACTAAAAAACAACAACAACAGAAGCTGATGACATTATGTAGAAAAAGAAACACTTTTACACTGTTTGGTGAAAGTGTAAATTAGTTCAACCATTGTGGAAGACAGTGTGGCAATTTCTTAAAGACCTAGAATCTTTAAAAATCATTTGACCCAGGAATCCCATTACTGGGGATATACCCAAAGTAATATAAATCATTCTGTTATAGAGACATATGCACATGTATGTTTATTGCAGCACTACTCACAATAGCAAAGACATGGAATCAACCTGAATGTTCATCAATGATAGGCTGGATAAAGAAAATGTGGTACATATACACCATGGAATACTATGAAGCCATAAAAAGAAATTCGATCATGTCTTTTGCAGAGACATGGAAGGAGCTAGAGGCCATTATCCTTAGCAAACTAATGTTCTCACTTGTAGGTGGGAGCTAAACAATAACACATGGACACATAGTGGAGAAACAACACACATTGGGTCCCACCAAAGGGCAAGGCAAGGGAGAAGGGAGAGGATCAGGAAGAATAGTCAATGGATGCTGGGCATAATACCTGTGTGACCTTAAGATCTGTGCAGCAAACCACCATGGCACATGTTTACCTATGTAACAAATCCATACAAACTGCACATGTATGCCTGAACTTAAAATAAAAATTGGAGGTTAAAAAAATAAAATACAGCAAATGTATATGCTAATAAAATTAATTTACTAACACTAAAAAAGCAATAGAAATGTAAATTAAGGAACAGATTAAAAGAAAGAGAAAAGCAAACATTTTCAATTTTAAAAAGCAGTCGTAAAACATTTGTATGGTGATAATTCCAATCTTCCTGACTCATTGCTTGGATTCAAATTCAGGTACCAAGTAAGTGGACTTATGCTTATTTGAATATTAAAGGGAGGAAATGATGAACAACTAGAGATTAGATACTTTAGGAATTGTGACCAGAAATAACTGCAGTGCTGACATGATAACTCAAATGTTGAAATCCTTTTAGAGGAAGTAAAAAAATGTACTTAATTTTCAAGGAATGGAGATGTTTCTCAGGGTCTAGCTGCAGTATAACGCTCCAAAAATAAAAAGGATGGCTTACACTTTGAAAAATTTTGAAAAGATTAAAATCAAACATAGGAAAATTTCATTCAAATACTATATCAACTGAATTTAATTGTTGGGAAGTGTATCACAAAGCATTCCCTGGAAAACTTGCTCCTGCTCTAATCTTAGTAGAAACTTTTTGAAAAATGTGTTGTGACCAAGTAAATATAAGAATGTTCCCTATTTCATTGGGAAATTTATTATAAAGGGCCCTCATTTACTTTGTTTCTACCAAATAATGAGAGCAATGATTTTAAAAACTGGACAATATGGGAAGGTTTATAATGATAAACCTCATCAACTGTCCCAGTGCTCCTGAATCCACACCTGCTCACAACAGGCAACCGTTTTAATGATTTCTGCTAGTTCTTCTAGTGTGGCTACTTTCATGTCTGTAAATAATAATCTTATGCTGCTTTTATATTCATAAGTATTATATAATATCTACTGTCTTTCTGCAATGAAATATATACCTCAACTACTTGCCCTCCATCATCCTTACAGTACTGTTACGTTATTTTAAAAAATCTGGAGACAACAGATGCTGGAGAGGATGTGGAGAAATAGGAACACTTTTACACTGTTGGTGGAAGTGTAAATTAGTTCAACCATTGTGGAAGGCAGTGTGGTGATTCCTCAAGGACCTAGAAATAGAAATTCCATTTGACCCAGCAATCCCATTACTGGGTATATATCCAAAGGAATATAAATCGTTCTATTATAAGGACACATGAACCCGAATGTTCATTGTGGCACTGTTTACAATAGCAAAGACTTGGAACCAACCAAATGTCCATTGATGACAGACTGGAGAGGGAAAATGTGGCACATATACACTATGGAATACTATGTAGCAATAAAAAATGATGAGTTCGTGTCCTTTGTAGGGACATGGATGAACCTGGAAACCATCATTCTTAGCAAACTGACACAGGAACAGAAAATCAAACACCGCATGTTCTCACTCATAGGCGGGTGTTGAACAATGAGAACACATGGACACAGGGAGGGGAGAATCACACATTGGGGTCTGTTGGGGGGAACTAGGGGAGGGACAGCATGGGGTGTGGAATTGGGGAGGGATAACATGAGGATAAATGCCAGATATAGCTGATGAGGAGGAAGGCTACAAACCACGTTAGCATGTATGTATCTATGCAGTAATCCTGCATGTTCTTCACATGTACCCCGAAACCTAAAACGCAATAAAATATATATATAATTTTCTTCGACTGTTTACCATTGTATCTTTAAGCCATATGATTAAACCTATACTTCCTCTATTAACTTTTACAGTATCTCTTGTTTTATGTTTTGTTTGGTTTTATAATAAGGTAGCTTTTATAATTTGGTAGCTTTTGAATATTAGCTCCCTAATATTGAAAAGTATGATAAAATAAGTTTACTACATGCATTTGTAAAATGACGATACTTTCTGCTAAGACTTTTTTTGCATGCCCTTAGCTGTCAGATGCCAGAGCCAGTCAGCAGATAATTACAGTTTAATTCCTATGTTAGCACTCTGAGCCTCTTAAATAATCAGGTCCTTCAATATGGGGTCACGTTCTCCAAAACAAGCCTGAACTTTTTATGTTCCCATGACTAAGTTTATCTCATGGGTCCATAGCCACCTATGAGTGCATATATCATCTACATTTTTACGACTGCATTTTCAGACTTCCTTATGGTTGAGCTCCAGCCAGAACTGGTTTCTCTCTGCGCCTGCTGCACAATGGTCATGTTCCAGCTTATAATTATATTTTCTTCTATACTGGATGCACTGTTTTCTGCACTCTACAGTCTCCTCTTTCTAGTTTGCACCTATGTCTTGTTGGTGCACATTCTCTAACAGCTCCTAAGAAAGGGTACAAGGGAAATTACTTTTCCAAAGCTTACATATCCTAAAATATCTGTGAATATAAATTCTGATAAAAAAAATTTTATCTCAAAAGCTCCATGACAGTATCTGAGCAGAGATTTCCTGGATATGACCCCAAAAGCACACAACAACAGCAAAAATAGACATGTGGGATTGCATCAAACTAAAATATGTCTGCACATAAAAGGACACAATTAATAGAGTGAAGAGACAACACAAAGATTGGAAGAAAATATTTGCAAATCAAACTTCAGATAAGGAATCAATATCCAAAATATATAGGCAACTCCAGTAACTCATTAGCAAGAAAACAAATAACCTGCTAAAAAATGGGCAAAAGACAAATAAGCATTTATCAATGAACCATATAAATGGCCAACAGGTGCATGAAAAAAAGCTCAACATTTTTAATCATCAGTGAAATGCAAATTATAATCACAATAAAATATCACCTTACGCTTGTTAGATTGGCTATTGTCAAAAAGATGAAGGATAACAAATGTTGGTAAAGATGTGGAAAAAGAAAATCCTTGCACACTGTTAGTGGAATACAAATTAGTACAGACATTATGAAAAACAGCAGTTCTTCAAAAAACTAAAAATAGAATTATCATATGATCCAGTAATCCCACTACTGGGTATATACCAAAAAGATTTGAAAGAAAAAGAAAAGAAAGAAGTTATAGTGAGGGGCATCATGAAAACTTACCATGAAGGAGTTATAAAATCAGAACAGGACAAGAGCATTATGCAATAAAAGTAGCTATTGTGGTAGTGGTAATAACGACAATAATAATAATAACAGCCAACATATGCAGTACTTACAATGAACTAATGTCACTTTGCACAGTTCACTCATTTAATATTGACAACTTTACTATCTACCCATTTCCCAGATGAGGAAACTGAGGCATTGAGAGATGAAACAACTTGCCCCCAATTACATAGGTAGTTAAGTGACAGAGCCATAATTCATGCTTATTTCACATGATTCACTGCAGCTCCAGGGCCTATGTTCTTAATCACTACACTTACAGATGCAAAAGATGTGGTGGCAACTAGCTGTTGTAGTACAAGGACAAAACACTCTCCTGTTCTCCCTCCGACAAGACTCAGATCTCTTTCATGGTCCAATGGAGGAGGAGAAGAATCTGTAACAATGAGTGACACTGAATTTCTCACAACCCTGAGCGATATAGGGACTTAGAGCTAGGTTTTGTTTTATTTAGAAAAATAATTATCATATCTTATATCTCACAAGTCATTCAGAAATTCATGCCTGTTGCAAATTTCTCTATATCTCCTCTGTCACTATGATTGCCTTACTCACTATTAAAATTTCACCTATGCTAAATAGTACACTTTCTCAGGTTTTCTTACTTCTCGTCTCAAGCACAACCTCAGCTTATTGAAGTGTGACGAGAGACAGTCCTAGAAGAGAATGTCAACACAGAGAGAAGA
Source organism: Sapajus apella (assembly GCF_009761245.1). Taxonomy (NCBI): domain Eukaryota; kingdom Metazoa; phylum Chordata; class Mammalia; order Primates; family Cebidae; genus Sapajus; species Sapajus apella. Next base: position 10,080,150 of record NW_022436941.1, on the reverse strand, counting down.
GTTAACCTTGGAAAAGAGGCACAAACACACAGACACAAAACAATGTGAATAGTCTTGATTTGTGGGAACAAGTACAAGGGAAACTTAAGCATTCCGTATTTCTTTGGGATGCTAAAGCAAAAAATGATTCAAAATATGAATATCTGTTGTTAAAAAGTTTTTCAAACAAAAACAATTAAGCACACAATAAAACAACAACCAGCGACTGTAGGATTTCCAAGTTTATATTGATGCAGCTTAAAAATTGAATAATAACGATTTAAAGGTTTTTTGAAAACTAGAAACCACATGGATATTTATCTGATCTTAAAATGAGGAAAAGCATTTTAAACATTATATCAAATACAAAACCACAAAAGTTTTTTTAAAAACTGCGTCTTCGGACGGAGAAGAGCAAGATGGCCAACTAGGAACAACTCAGGATTGCAGCTCCCAGTGAAAGTGCAGAGGATGAGTGGATGTCGCATTTCCAGATGGATTTTTATTTCCCACAGACCAGGAGATTCCCAGGCGGAGGAGCCCCAAGGATCGCCAGTGCGGCTGTTTCAGCCAGGATGGGCTGTTTCGGCCTACCCGGCCACTTTCCCTGCGCCCTGGCACAGCAGTTCTTCGTACAAAAGACAATGGTCCAGGTGCCCTTGTAGCTGGCGATTGGAGCCCTGAGACGGCAGAGTCGTCCATTCATCTGAAACAGTGAGCCAGGCCAGGAGATTCCTAGGCAAAGAAACTGCCAGCAATCTCTGCGCCACTGTTTCAGCCGGCTCAGTGAGTCGTGGCACAGGAGATCCCAGCGTCTTTTCAACAGGCAACTGGGACACTGGGAGAGATCAACCGTTCAACAACAACAACAAAAAAAAAAGACTCTGAGTCAGGGAGCCAAGTGATCGGGCTCAGCTGGTCCCACCCGCCCCCCACAAAAAAAAAAAAAAAAAAAAAAAAAAAAACAGTAATTGAAAATGCTCTGGGTTGAGAGTTTCATAGCAAGCACACCTAAACCCAGGATGATCCGGCTCTGAGGGGGAGGGGCGTTCGCCATTACTGAGACACTCCACCACTACGGATGCAGTCTGACTATTGCTGAGGCAGCCCTCTGTTGCCAAAGCAAACTGCCATTACAGAGACAGTCTGCAATAACAGGGGTGGGCCACCATTGCCAAGGCAGTTCTAACTACACCCATATAAATAGGACTGCAGGGAAGATCACACAGCAGCTGGGCAGAGCCCACAGCAGCTCAGCAACGCCTCTGCAGGCAGACAGTGACTAGGCTGCCTCCTCACTAGGCAGGGCAGCCCTGAAAGAAATAAAAAAGGCAGCAGCATAACAGAAACTCATAAATAAAGCCCTAACTCCCTGGGACAGAGCACCTGGGGAAAAAACAGGGAGTCTATGAGTTCTGCTGCAGCAGACCTAAATGTACCTGCCCAGCAACTCTGAATGAACAACCTGGAGCTCACAGCTCAGGACTTGAACTCCAATAAAGGACAGACTGTCTCCTCAAGCAGCTCCCTGACCCCCGTATATCCAAAGAGTCACCTCATAAAGGAGAGAACAGACTGCCATTTGGCGGGCATCCTTCTGGGACAAAGATAGCAGAAGAAGAAACTGGTAGCAACCCTTACTGTTCTGCAGCTGCTGCAGGTGATCCCCAGGCAAGCAGGGCTTGGAGTGGACCTCAGCAGTCCTACAGCAGAGGGGCCAGACTGTTAGAAGGAAAGGTAAGAAAAAGAAGTAATTTCAGCATCCACAAACTGGAAGTTCACTCAGAGACCCAATCTGAAAGTCAGCAACTGCAAAGACAACAGGTGGACAAACCCACAAAGACGGGAAGAAACCAGCACAAAAAGGATGAAAACACCTGAAACCAGAAGAACTCTCCTCCTAAAAGACATCGCAACTCCTCACCAGCAAGGGAACAAGGCTGGATGGAGAAGGAGTGTGATGAAATGACAGAATCAGACTTCAGAAGGTGGGTAATAAGAAACTACAGTGAGTTAAAAGAACATGTTCTAACCGAATGCAAAGAAACTAAGAACCATAAAACGATTTGATGAAATGCTAACGAGAATGGACAACATAGAGAGGAATATAAGTGAATTGATGCAGCTGAACAACACAACACGAGAACTTCGCGAAGCATGCACAAGTTTCAACAGCCAAATTGACCAAGCAGAAGAAAGGATATCAGAGGTCGAAGATCAACTCAATGAAATAAAATGAGAAGGCAAGGTTAGAGAAAAAAGGGTAAAAAGGAATGAACAAAGTCTCCAAGAAATGCGGGACTATGTGAAAAGACCTAATCTATATTTGGTAGGTATACATGGATGTGACGAAGAGAATGAATCCAAGCTGGAAAATACTCTTCAGGATATTACGCAGGAAAACATCCCCAACCTAGCAAGGCAGGCCAATATTCAACTCCAGGAAATACAGAGAACACCATAAAGATATTCCTCAAGAAGAGCAACTCAAAGGCACATAATCACCAGATTCACCAGGGTTGAAATGAAGGAGAAAATGCTAAGGGCATCCAGAGAGAAAGGTCGGGTTACCCACAAAGGGAAGCCCATCAGACCAACAACAGATCTCTCAGCATAAACCCTACAAGCCGGAAGAGAGTGGGGGCCAATATTCAACATCCTTAAACAAAAGAATTTTCAACCCAGATTCTCCTATCCAGCCAAACTAAGCTTCGTAAGTGAAAGAAAAATAAAATCCTTTGCAAACAAGCAAGTACTCAGAGATTTCATCACCACCAGACGGCTTTACAAGACCTCCTGAAAGAGGCTCTACACATATAAAGGAAAACCAGTACCAGCCACTCCAAAAACATACCAAATGATAAAGAGCATCAACACAATCAAAATATGCATCAACTAACAAACAAAACAGCCAGCTAGCATCAAAATAGCAGTATCAAATTCACACATAACAACATTATCCCTAAATGTAAATGGACGAAATGCCCCAATCAAAAGACAAAGACTGGAAATTGGATAAAAAGCCAAAACCCATCAGTGTGCTGTATGCAGGAAACCCATCTCACATGCAAGGATACACAAAGGCTCAAAATAAAAGGATGGAGGAAGATTTACCAAGCAAATGGAGAGCAAAAAAAAGCAGGATTGCAATTCTCATCTCCGATAAAATAGACTTTAAAGCAACAAAGATCAAAAGAGACAAAGAAGGACATTACAAATTGGTAAAAGGATCAATGCAACAAGAAGAGCTAACAATCCTAAATATATACGCACCCAATAGAGAAGTGCCCAGATACATAAGGCAAGTTCTTAATGACTTACAAAGAGACTTAGACTCCCACACAATAATAGTGGGAGACTTTAACTCACCATTGTCAGTATTAGACAGGTCAACCAGACAGAAAAATGACAAGGATATCCAGGACCTGAACTCAGACCTGGAACATGCAAACCTAATAGACATTTACAGAACTCTCCACCCCAAATCCACAGAATATACATTCTTCTTAGCACCACATCACACCTACTCTAAAATTGACCACATAATTGGGAGTAAATCACTCCTCAGCAAAGGCAAAAAAACGGAAATCAGAACAAACAGTCTCTCAGACCACAGTGCAATCGAGTTAGAATTCAGAATGCAGAAACTAACTCAGAACCACAGAGCTTCATGGAAACTGAACAACTGGATCTTGAATGTTGACTGGATAAACAATGAAATGAAGGCAGAAATAAAGATGTTCTTCGAAACCAACGAGAACGAAGACAAAACATACCAGAATCTCTGGGACACATTTAAAGCAGTTGCTAGAGGAAAATATATAGCAATAAGTGCCCACATGAGAAGCAAGGAGAGATAGAAAATTGAAACCCTAGCATCAAAATTGAAAGAGATAGAGGTGCAAGATCAAAAAACCTCAAAACCTAGCAGAAGACAAGAAATAACTAAGATCAGAGCAGAATTGAAGGAGATAGACACAAAAAACCCTTCAAAAAATCAGTAAATCCAGGAGCTGGTATTTCAAAAAGATCAACAAAATAGACAGACCGTTAGCCAGATTAATAAAAAAGAAAAGAGAAAATAACCAAATTGATGCAATAAAAAATGATAAAAGGGATATCACCACAGATTACACAGAAATTCAAAACATCATCAGAGATTATTACAAACAACTCTATGCACATAAACTAGTAAACCTGGAAGAAATGGATAAATTCCTGGACACTTGCCTCCTCCCAAGCCTAAACCAGGAATAAGCTGAAACCCTGAATAGACCAAAAACAAGGTCTGAAGTTGAGGCAGCAATTAAGAGTCTAGCACCCAAAAAAAGTCCAGGTCCAGATGGGTTCATAGCAGAATTCTAGCAGACATTCAAAGAGGAGCTGGTACAATTCCTTCTGAAACTATTCCAAATAATCAAAAGAAGGAATCCTTCCCAAATCATTTCATGAGACAAACACATCATCCTGATACCAAATCCTGGCAGAGACTTAATAAGAAAAGAAAACGTCAGGCCAATATCCATGATGAACATAGATGCAAAAATCTTCAATAAAATACTGGCAAGCCGATTGCAACAGCACATCAAAAAGCTTATCCACCATGATCAAGTAGGATTCAACCCAGGGATGCAAGGCTGGTTCAACATACACAAGTCTATAAACATAATTCACCACATAAGCAGAACCAAAGACAAAATCCACATGATTATCTCAATTGATGCAGAGAAGGCCTTTGACAAAATTCAACAGCGCTTTATGCTTAAAAGCTCTCAATAAACGAGGTATTGATGGAACGTATCTCAAAATAATAAAAGCTATTTACAACAAACCCACAGCCAATATCATACTGAATGGGCAAAAACTGGAAGCATTCCCTTTGAAATCTGGAACTAGACAAGGATGCCCTCTCTCACCACTCCTATTCAATATAGTACTGGAAGTTCTAGCCAGAGCAATCAGGCAAGAAAAAGAAATAAAGGGTATTCAAATATGAAAGGAGAAAGTCAAATTGTCTCTATTTGCAGACGACATGATTGTATATCTAGAAGACCCCATCGTCTCAGCCCCAAATCTCCTGAAACTGATAAGTAACTTCAGCAAAGTCTCAGGATACAAAATCAATGTACAAAAATCACAAGCAATCCTATACACCAATAACAGACTTAAAGAGAGCCAAATCAAGAAGGAACTGCTATTGACAATTGCTACAAAGAGAATTAAATACCTAGGAATACAACTAACAAGGAACGTAAAGGACTTCTTCAAGGAGAACTACAAGCCACTGCTCAGTGAAATAGGAGAGGGCACAAACAGATGGAGAAACATTCCAAGTTCACGGTTAGGAAGAATCAATATCTTGAAAATGGCCATACTGCCCAAAGTAATTTGCAGATTCAGTGCTATTCCCATCAAGCTACCAATGACCTTCTTCACAGAACTGGAAAAAAACACCTTAAACTTCATATGAAACCAAAAGAGAGCCCGCATAGCCAAGTCAATTCTAAGCAAAAAGAACAAAGCGGGAGGCATCACACTACCGGACTTCAAACTATACTACAAGTCTACAGTAATCAAAACAGCATGGTACTGGTACCAAAACAGCGATATAGGCCAATGGAACAGAACAGAGGTCTCGGAGGCAACACAACATATCTACAACCATCTGATCTTTGACAAACCTCACAAAAACAAGCAATGGGGAAAGGATTCCCTGTTTAATAAATGGTGTTGGGAAAACTGGCTAGTCATGTGCAGAAAGCAGAAACTGGACCCCTTCCTGACACCTTACACTAAAATTAACTCCAGATGGATTAGGGACTTAAACATAAGACCTAACGCCATAAAAACCCTAGAAGAAAACCTAGGCAAAACCATCAGGACATAGGCGTAGGCAAGGACTTCATTACCAAAACACCAAAAGCATTGGCAACAAAAGCCAAAATAGACAAATGTGACCGAATAAAACTCCACAGCTTCTGCACGGCAAAGGAAACAGTCATTAGAGTGAATCGGCAACCAACAGAATGGGAAAAAATTTTTGCAGTTTACCCATCTGACAAAGGGCTGATATCCAGAATTTACAAAGAACTAAAACAGATCTACAAGAAAAAAACAAACAAGCCCATTCAAAAGTGGGCAAAGGATATGAACACACTTTACAAAAGAAGACATACGTGAGGCCAACAAACATATGAAAAAATGCTCATCATCACTGGTCATTAGAGAAATGAAAATCAAAACTACATTGAGATATCATCTCATGCCAGTTAGAATGGCCTCATTAAAAAATCTGGAGACAACAGATGCTGGAGAGGATGTGGAGAAATAGGAACACTTTTACACTGTTGGTGGGAATGTAAATTAGTTCAACCATTGTGGAAGACAGTGTGGAGATTCCTTAAGGACATAGAAATAGAAATTCCATTTGACCCAGCAATCCCATTACTGGGTATATATCCAAAGGATTATAAATCATTCTACTATAAGGACACATGCACACAAATGTTCATTGTAGCACTGTTTACAATAGCAAAGACCTGGAACCAACACAAATTCCCATCGATGATAGACTGGACAGGGAAAATGTGGCACATATACACCATGGAATATTATGCAGCCATCAAAAATGATGAGTTCGTGTCCTTTGTAGGGACATGGATGAACCTGGAAACCATCATTCTCAGCAAACTGACACAAGAACGGAAAATCAAACACCGCATGTTCTCACTCATAGGCGGGTGTTGAACAATGAGAACACATGGACACAGGGAGGGGAGCACTACACGCTGCGTTCTGTTGGGGGGAAATGGGGGAGTGACAGGGGTTGGGGAGGTGGGGAGAGATAGCATGGGGAGAAATGCCAGATATAGTTGAAGGGGAGGAAGGCAGCAAATCAACTGCCATGCGTGTACCTATGTAACAATCTTGCATGTTCTTCACATGTACCCCAAAACCTAAAATGCAATAAAAAAAGAAAAAAAAAGAATTAAGAGTAGTTAAACTATATGAGTTATATCTCGATTTAGTTCATTAGAAAGCAAAAAGATAATGCAGATGTTCTGTGCTTTGTATAACAGAAGACACAGTCCTGCACTTCCTTATACACTTCACACTGGTATGGAGGCTGTTTTGGTGTCTGTCATCCACTTCTGTGTAACTCATATAGTTTCCAATTTGCTAGAGTAAGTGCTCCAAACTGTTGTCATTCTTCAACATTGAATTGGATGATTATCACAAATACTTTTCCATTATTAGGCAAAAGTCTAATTTTACTTCTTGCAGATTTATCTGGTATGTGAAACATCAAGGGATATAATTACTTAAATATGTGTAGAAATTCAAGACCAGAGATTAGGAACATAGACATCATCAAGCCTGGCTTTTAATCCCAGCTCCTCTGCCTATTAATTAACTCAAGGACTTTAAATGTGTTATTTAATCACTCTGAGCCTCTGTTTTCATATTTGTAAGCTACTGCTGATTATAGCCATCTCCTAGGTTGTTTTGAGGATTGAATAAAATAAAATGAGTCAAGTAAAACAAATAAATAAATAAATAAAAACTGTGTCTTCATTATAATCAAAACATCTGTATGGCCAAATATAACTATACACAAAGGTGAAAAAGCAAATATAAAAAAAAAGTGAGAAAGTATTTATAATATATAATGCACAAAGAATTAATATCCTGAATATAGGAGGAACTATTAAAATCATTTTTAAAAATAGCTTGGAGCCCCTAAAAAAATTGAGTAAAAAACCTGAACAGGCAAATGGCAAAATTAAAAAAAAATTAACTATGTGAGCAATAAATATATTACAAACTATTTAACATATCCGGCATTAAACAGAGTTATACCATAAAGCAAATAAGATAACATTTCTAAATTTGTCAAATTGGTATAATGTTTTAAAGTGATAAGATCCTGAGTTAGTGGAAGTACAATAGAATAAAAAACTAGTAAAAATGTTAATTGGTACATATTTCCGGGAAAACAATTTGGAAATATAAATCAAGAAGCTTGAAATTTTTATGCACTTTAAATCAATGTTATAAAATTAAATGTTAAGGTATTAATTACACCACTATTTTTTATAACAGAAAAATATGGAAAACAACCTAGGTTCAAAATTATGAGAATTCTTACATTTAAAATGATAGACCATGTAATAACATATCATGATGCTTCCTATGGTTTAAATGCGTCCCTCAAAGTTCATGTGTTGGAAACTTAATGCAATAATGTTGACATGTGAGACCTTTAACAGGTGATTTGGTCATAAAGGCTCTCTCCTCATGCATAAATTAAGGCCAGATCACAGGAATGGATTAGTTACAGCAGGAGTGGATTTCTAACTAAACATGAGTTAGTCTACCTTTCTTTGACTCTCTTTTGCCCTTCTGCCTTCCACCATGGGATGACACAGTAGGAAGACCCTTGTCAGACACGGGCTCCTCAACATTGTACTTCTCAGCTCAGAAATAAATCTCTGTTCTTTTCTAAATTACCAAGTCTCAGATATTTTGTTATAACAGCACAAAATGAACAAAGACAAAATTATAAAAGGAATTTTTCAGAAGTTTACTTTCTGATACAGAAAAAATGTTTATGTCATAACATGGAATATAAAGCAAAATATCATGGGGCATTAAATTAGGCATAATTAGTTATTCCAGTGTGAAGAGAAAAGTCTTATGTAAAAGAAGTGGTAGTTGACTTAACATTGAAACATGAACAAGATTTTCGTGAACAAAGAAAGTGGAAAGAATACACCAGCATGTAGACACAGCATAAACACAGATGTGACAACTTGAAAAAACTATTCAGAGAACTGTGACCAGACCACTGGAGCTCAAACATAGAAGTTGTAAACATGCACCAGGAGATCAGGCTGACATACAATTTACCTCAAGTTCTTTGATGAAAAACAAAGGCATTTGAGAGTTTATTGTAAAAGCAATGAAGTTTCTCATTAAAGATCACCAAATGAGCACACACTTTAATCTCTCCTCCCTCCTAAGATCCCATTAAAGAATATAAAATAATTTTAAAGATAAACAGGAGACAGCTTATTACTGAGTAAGAGGCTCAACACATTTCTAGAAGGCTCCAAAACAAGTAAAAAAAAATTTAATGTCAGAAGAGAAGAGAGAAATCTGCAGTCCAGAATAAACCTGAGCAGGTTTGCAGTGAAGGAGGTTGTGGACTTAGAGGCTGAATGAATGGAGTATGGAAAGAGTGAGAGTGGCACTATCAACGAAAACCTTGAAGCTCTACATACTGAGCAGTTAACATACTTCACCCTATTGTTTTTTTATTTCTTATTTTTGCACTCCTCCCCACAAAATGGATAACAGCCAGGTTTTTAACTCTCCAAAGAAATAATGATAACAGCAAATATAAGAGACTAAAGTAATCACAATAGGTAAATACATGATGATGATAAATAATAAATAGATAATAAAAGTAAATAATAGCTAGATATAAAATAGAAAGATAGAATCAAAGCAATACAAATTTGGATTTTCCTCTAAAGAATTTGTGTGAGTTGTATTGGGAGGAGCAGGATATTAGGCATGGATATTTGTGCACATGTTTAGGCATGTGAAGACCTTCATTTCCCAAACCATCTTAGAGCAAAGCCAGTTGACAAGCACAGCCCTGCCCATTTATCCAGATGACCCAGACAACTTCTCAGTTCCCTCAGTAAAGGAACACCAGACATTTCAAGAAAGCCTGTAACATTTAAAATAAATAAATAAATAAAACCAGTGTCAGAGAATACAAAAATTCAGGCAAAATGAGAAAATTTATATTTTGGTTCATAAAACTGGAGTAAAATAAGATAAAATGGAAAAATTAGAAAATGAATAATTCTTCTCAATTAGAAGTAGTTGTTTCCAAAACTTAAAAATTCAATAAAAACCAAATGGTTAAGTGGAAGATATTTCTCAGCATGTGAAAGAAACATAAAGGAAGTGAAAGTGTAGAGAAACAATGGGAATACTTCCAGTTTTTTCCCATTCAGTATGATATTGGCTGTGGGTTTGTCGTAAATAGCTCTTATTATTTTGAAATACATTCCATCAACACCTACCTTATTGAGAGTTTTTAGCATAAAGGGCTGTTGAATTTTGTCAAAGGCCTTCTCTGCATCTATTGAGATAATTGTGGTTTTTTGTCTTTGGTTCTGTTTATGTGACGGATTACATTTATAAATTTGTGTATGTTGAACCAGCCTTTCATCCCAGGGATGAAGCCGACTTGATCATGATGAATTAAGCTTTTTAATGTGCTGCTGGATTCAGTTTGCCAGTATTTTATTGAGGATTTTCGCATCAATGTTCATCGTGAATGTTGGCCTGAAATTTTCTTTTTTAGTTGTGTCTCTGCCAGGTTTTGGTATTAGGATGATGTTGGTCTCATAAAATGAGTTAGGGAGGACTACCTCTTTTTGTATTGCTTGGAATAGTTTCAGAAGGGATGGTACCAGCTCTTATTTGTAGAATTTGGCTGTGAATCCATCTGGTCCTGGACTTTTTTTGGTGGGTAGGATATTAATTGCTGCCTCAACTTGAGATCTTGTTATTGGTCTATTCAGGGATTCAAATTCTTCCTGGTTTAGTCTTGGGAGAGTGTAAGTGTCCAGGAATTTACCCATTTCTTCTTGACTTACTGGTTTATTTGCATAGAGGTGTTTATAGTATTCTCTGATGGTAGTTTGCATTTCTGTGGGATCGGTGGTGATATCCCCTTTATCATTTTTTTATTGCATCTATTTGATTCTTCTCTCTTTTCTTCTTTACTAGTCTGGCTAGTGATCAACCTATTTTGTTAATATTTTCAAAAAAACAGCTCCTGGATGCACTGATTTTTTTTTGAAGAGTTTTTTGTGTCTCTTTCCTTCAGTTCTGCTCTGATCTTAGTTATTTCTTGTCTTTTGCTAGGTTTTGAATTTGTTTGTTCTTGCTCCTCTAGTTCTTTTACTCATGACATTAAGATGTTGATTTTAGATCTTTCCTCATTTCTCTTGTGGGCATTAATGCTATAAATTTCCCTCTACACACTGCTTTAAATGTGTCCCAGAGATTTTGATACATTGTGTCTTCATTTTCATTGCTTTCAAAGAACAATCTTTATTTCTGCCTTCATTTCATTATTTATCCAGTAGTTATTCATGAGCAGGTTGTTCAGTTTCCATGTAGTTGTGAGGTTGTGAGTGAATTTCTTAATCCTGAATTCTAATTTGATTGCACTGTGGTCTGAGAGACTGGTTGCCATAATTTCCGTTCTTTTGCATTTGCTGAGGAGTGTTCTACTTCCAATTATGTAGTCAGTTTTAGAATAAGTGTGATGTGGTGCTGAGAAGAAGGTATATTCTGTGGATTTGTGGTGGAGAGTTCTGTAGATGTCTATTAGGTCTGCTTGGTTCAGATTCAAATTCAAGTCTTGGATTTCCTTGTTAATTTCCTGTCTCATTGATCTGTCTAGTATTGACAGTGGGGTATTAAAGTCTCCCCCTATTATTGTGGTGGAGTCTAAGTCTCTTTGTAGGTCATTAAGAACTTGCTTTATGTATCTGGATGCTCCTGTATTGGGTTATTAATTAGGATAGTTAGCTATTCTTAGCATCATGAGAAATAGAACATCGCTCCAATAATCAACTGTTAGGAAATCCAACGTTGAGAAGCAGGAAAACATAGGGGAGGAAATTATCAAACGAGTAAGATAAGAAAATATTTCAGAGTGAAAATATTTACATTGTAAGGGCCCATTAAGCAATGTCATCAATAAAGCAACCAGTATCCAATTAACATCAGCACCTACAATATAGTAAGTACACAATCAATACCTGTTAAGGAGACCAGCAAAAATTATTGCAAAAAAAAAATGGAGTAAGATCTTCAGAACCCAAGACAAAATCTTTAACTGTGTATCTATCAATTAATTAAGCTTGACTATACGGTAAGTTTGTTTCCAGAAATTCAAGGACTGAGATATATTGTTGTTCATGTATGCTTTATGAAGAAAAACTTGAGGAATGTTTCCTACCTGAAAATGAAACAAAAAATTTGACTGTGACATGAAATGGTGGCAATAGCCCAGAAGGCAAAAAAGATGCTTTTTATATTTTGTTATAGATTCTTGATTTTATAAACATCAAAATAATTCACTAACAACTTTCTACAAGGATTATGATACTAACAGCAAAAAGTATAAATTATTTAGAAAGCTAAAATAAAATAACCCATATTACATAAGGCATTGTAAAGAATGCTATACTGCCTAGCTGGTCTAGTAGGCTGACAGCTTCTCAGACATTGTTATGATTGAAGAAAGGTCCACTCTCCATGCTAATTACAACATCATATGGCAACTCTTGAATTAATGCATTTATATGTAAACTTATGTTACTAATTAATTTTACTGCCTATTATAGATACTATTAAAATACTTTCAATCTGAAATAAAAATGTTTTATTTTTTTAAAAAATGGGTTCTGCTATACTGGTATGTACTAGTTGAATATCAGCCTTGAATGGGTTCAAATTAGCTCTTCTTAGCTAAGAGAAAGTGAAATTCCTAAAATATATATATATTTTATATAAATATATATATATGTAATATATATATATATATTTCTTCTATATATATATATATATTTTTATTTTAGATATATATATATATATATATATATATATATATAGTCAAGAAGGAAATAGAAATAAAATCAAATCGTTGGTAACCCAAGAAGGAAGCTGGAAGACATTTGGGGAATAATAATTTGCTTATTTCAATAAGAATTAAACTAAAGAGGTTCTGCAGAGAAAAAGAAACTATCATCAGAGTGAACAGGCAACCCACAAAATAGGAGAAAACTTTTGCAAGCTACCCATCTGACAAAGGGCTAATATCCAGAATATACAAGGAACTTAAACAAATTTACAGGAAAAAAACAAAAACCCCAACAAAAACATGGGCAAAGGACATGAACAGAGACTTCTCAAAGGAAGATATTTATGTAGCCAACAAACATATGGAAAAAATGATCATCATCACTGATCATTAGAGAAATGCAAATCAAAACCACCATGAGATATCAACCCATTCCAGTTGGAATGGTTATCATTAAAAAGTCAGGAAACAACAGATGCTGGAGAGAATGTGGGGAAATAGGAATGCTTTTACATTGTTTGTGGGAGTGTAAATTAGTGCAAACATTGTGGAAGACAGTGCAGTGATTCCTCAAGGATCTAGAAATAGAACTGTCACTTGACCCAGCAATCCCATTACTGTGTATATATCCAAAGGACTATAAATCATTCTACTATAAAGACACATGCATATGTATGTTCATTAAAGCACTATTCACAATAGCAAAGACTTGGAGCCAACCCAAATACCCATCAATGATAGACTGGATACAGAAAATGAGGCACATAAACACCATGCAATACTATGCAGCCATAAAAAAGAATGAGTTCATTTCCTTTGCAGGGACATGGATGAAGCTGGAAGCCACCACCAATCTCGGCAAACTAACACAGGAACAAAAAACCAAATACTGCATGTTCTCACTGATGAGTGGGAGTTGAACAATGAAAACATATGGACACAAGGAGGGGAACATCATACCCCAAGGCCTGTGTGGGGGTGGAGAGCCAGGGGAAAGATAGCATTAGGAGAAATATCTAATGTAGATGACAGGTTGATGGGTGAAGGAAACCACCATGGCACATGTATACCTATGTAACAAGCCTGCATGTTCTGCATGCTTCCCAGAACTGAAAGCATAATTTTTTTAAAAAAATTGAGAGAAAATAAAGGCATAACTAAATGGAAGGCTATTCCATATTCATGGATTGAAAGACTTTATATAATGAAAATGTTAATTCTGTACAAATTGATCCATAGAATAAAATGTAATTAAAAAAAAAAAAAACAGGCATGACAGAAGTTCATGGTCCAAAAATTAAGCAAGTGACAAAGGTGAGTTTAAATGCAAATAATCTATTTAACCTTGATGCTAGAAACATGCTTCTTTGAAGGACACAAGGCTAATGGTATCAGAACCTAGGAAAGAAAATGTAATTAGAGGAAATTACCAATATAAAGTAAGGCAATAATATAAATAATGATTATTTGAGCTCATGATTTAAAGTAAATCTTTGCTACGACCTTTCTATGAATAAATTATTATGGTTACAGGGGAGAATGTGAATTGTATCAACCGTAACTACATACATGCCAGGTAGAGCTGACAGAGAGTGAGGATGTGATTAGGAGGAGAGATAGAAAAGAATGATGAGAGTGTGAGGAATATGTTTCTGTGTGCAAAAAAAATTGATGAAACTATAAGGACAGGTATAAGTGTGTTATTCAAAGTTACAAAATGGAAGGATGAAAACAATATTAGAACTATTAAATGTCAGATTGAAAGATAATGTTCAATTTCAGTTAATTTTCATTTTTTATAGTGGAAAAGAAATAGGTACTAACTCAAATTGATAAGCCAAAAAATGATATTATTTTTCTATTACTTAGGGGTATAGAAGCAAGCACACACATACACATACACACGTACTAACACACAAAAACACACACACAAACTAAAAAAAGGAATGAGAGTAGTCACATCTAGAGGGCTAGAGCTCAGAGAATGTATAAAGCAGAATATTGCAAGTATAAAATATATGAATCTGCTATATTATAAAAATCTTTTGATTGTTTAAACACATGAAGACAAAGGAAATCCATTATAAAAGGTTTGGAAGGCAAGTTGCATACCTAAACTTTGCTGAGAAAGGAGGCATTATGAAAGGTGGATTAGGGAGCTGGACATTTTGATAGGCACAAACATTTTAAAAGGGAGGTAGCAGAATTATTTTTATCCCCAGTTTCTCAATAAGGAAACTGAGACATAGAGAGTTTAAGTGACTACCCAAAGATTTACTAATAGGAGATAGAAAATATGAAAGTAGAACCTTGATCTCACAAGTTATATATGTTTTATATCCTTTGAGATTTGCCCTTATTTTAAGTACTTGACATATTCATATTAAAGTTAAAGCAAGATATTCCAAATCTCTTTTACATTTTTTCTTGGTACTTACTTTTTTTTAAATCAAAATGCAAACTTTTAAAAAATTAATTCTGCCCTTGAAGTTATTCAGTTAAAGCCAACTACATAAATCTATCTAGTGATAGAAACAGTACAATGTGATAAGATAGTGTTTTTCTTCTAGATATAAATGATATTCCCCCGACTTTGGTAAATTTTGACATCCCATTGCCTTAAGACAAAATAATGGTAGCTTAGATGTCTATTTAATAAAACATGGAATTTCTCAAAGCAAAACCCAACTGTATGTTTTGTGCAAGAGATTTCACCTCAAATAAACTAATTCAGGGGCCTAAAAATAAAAGATAGGCTAAGACATACCAGGCAAATGAAAGCAATAAGAAGTCGGAAGTCATTTTTTTATCAAACAGACTCAAATTTAGACCAAAAAGTATTAAATGTTAATAAAAAGATAGTTTATAATGCTAAAAGGTATAGTTCATATAAAGATAGAATATCTATGAAAATCTATACACTAGAAACACAGGAACCACTTTCATAAAACAAAACTCACTGAAAAGGAAAAAAGAGGGGACACATTGTCATGACAATCTCAATCCGAAACAGATCAAATGGGAAAAAATTAGGTAAGAATATAGATCTATAGGTCTATAGAAGACTACATATATCAATAAGGTAGGTATTATAATATATATTGTACTCTATGATCCCCAAAGGATAATATTCCTTCTTCTCCAACACAAACAGAATGTTCATAATTGTTGACCAAACATCAAGCCATAGGATAGCCTCAGTAAGTTTCATAAAATACAAATAACAAAAAAAAATTCTTGGATGACAAATAAAACAAAAAATTCATAAGAAAATCAGGAAATTTCTGAATATTTATTAGAAGAAACTTCATACAAAATAATTCTTGAGTTAAAGGGGAAATGCAAACTGAAATTTCTGCTTCCTAAAAAATAATAATAATGTAAATATATATCACATCTATGAGATGAAATTAAAGCTATGAATTCATAAACAAATGTTAAGAAAGAAATGACCACCGAAACAAGAAATTAAAATAAAACAATCAAGAGCCCACTTATAGCTTATGCCAAAAATTTAAATATCTGTATAAAATAGACAGTTATTTAGGAAAACACAATTTACAAAAATTGATTCCATTAAAGATTGAACCTTGAACCAATCAATTTCTGTAGAAAAATTAAAGATATCAAATTTCTACCTCACATAAAAAGCACAAGGTCTAGATGTTTTCACAGGGAAATATAAACAAGTTTTTAAGGAAAAGACAGAGGATAGAAACTAAAGAAAAACTTCCAAGTTTCTTTAATGAAATATGAATAACGTTGATACCTAAACTTGATTAAGATATCACACACATGCACAAATATACACACACAGAAATTGGTCTCTCATGAATATCAAAGCAAAAATCATAAATAAAATAACAGTGAACAATATATATTTACATAGATGATAATGCATACTGAAAACATGGGATATGTTTTAAGAGCACAAAAATGGTTGAATAGTAAGGATCCATTAATATAATAAAGCATATTCAGATATCTGGGAGAAAAATTAGATTATGATCTCAACAGATGCTTAAAGACCTTTGACAAAGTTCAACAATTCTATATTTATTTCTTACAGAAGAAATAATAAAGAGTTGATGGATATTTTTTTGTCCTGTTAAAAGAAAAATAATATGCACACACTTACACACATATACACACATACACAACAGGCCTCTATTCTAGTCTCCTTTTACTTCGACATCTGGAAAAGAAAAAAATCTAGTTAAATTCCTTTGCAAACAAGTTGTCTTCTTGATAAACACACAAGTGGTATTTACTAGCAGAAAGATCATGAAGAAACATTATCTTTGAAAGGATTTTTGTAGATCTTTTAATACAATAATTTCTTATAGCAACTTAAATGTGGATTTATAGTGCATAATTTATTGGAGAATATCACATAAGCCACATAATTAATAGGGCACAAAATTGATATGTTTAAACTGGCTCTGTGTTCAAGTAATATTATAAATACATTGCTTAAAACTTGGTACGCTAAATCCAAATCAGAACATATCTTTATGAGGAAGAAAAAAGACATTTGGGGAATGAGAACAAAGACACAACATACCAGAATCTCTGGGACACATTTATAGCAGTGTCTAGAGGGAAATTTATACAAATTGTGGATGTGGGGTGGAGAGTTCTCTAGATGTCTATTTAGGTCCACTTGGTCTAGATCTGAGTTCAGGTCCTAGATATCCTTGTTAATTTTCTGTCTCATTGATCTAATATTGACAGTGGAGTGTTAAAATCTCCCACTAATGTTGTGTGGGAGTTCTAAGTCTCTTTGTAGGTTATTAAGAACTTGCCATATGTATCTGGGTCCTCCTGTATTGGGTGCATATATATTTAGCATAGTTAGCTCTTCTTTTGCATTGATCCCTTTACTATTATGTAATGCCCTTCTTTGTCTCTTTTGATCTTTGTTGGTTTGAAGTCTGTTTTATTAGATACTATGATTGCAAGTCTTGTTTTTTCCTCTCCATTTCCTTGGTAAATCTTCCTTCATCCCTTTATTTCGAGTCTATGTATGGCCCTGCACGTGAGATGGGTTTCCTGAATACAGCACACTGATAGGTCTTGGCTCTTTATCCAGTTTGCCAGTCTGTGTCTTTTGACTGGGGCATTTAGCCCATTTACATTTAAGGTTAATATTGTTATATGTGAATTTAATCCTGCCATTTTGATACTAGCTGGCTGCTTTACCTGTTAGTTGATGCAGTTTTTTCATTGTGTCGATGGTCTTTACCATCTGGTACATTTTTGCTGTGGCTAGTATTTGTTGTTCCTTTCCATGTTTAGTGCTTCCTTCAGGAGCTATTGTAAGGCAGGGCTGGTGGTGATGAAATCTCTCAGCAACTTGTCCGTAAAGGATTTTATTTCTCCCTCACTTATGAAACTTAGTTTGGCTGGATATAAAATTCTGGGTTGAAAGTTCTTTTGTTTAAGGATGTTGAATATTGGCCCCCACACTCTTCTGGCTTGTAGGGTTTCTGCCAAGAGATTCTCTTTGAGTCTGATGGCCTTTCCTTTGTGAGTAACCCGACCCTTCTCTCTGGCTACCCTCCACACTTTTTTCCTTCAGTTCAACCCTAGTGAATCTGAAGATTAAGTGCCTTGGAGTTGCTCTTCTTGAGGAATATCTTTGTGGTGTTCTCTGTATTTCCTGGATTAGAATGTTGGCCAGTGTTGCTAGGTTAGGAACGTTCTCCTGGATAATATCCTGAAGAATGTTTTCTAGCTTGGTTTCATTCTCCCTTTCACATTCAGGTACACTGATCAAGCATAAATTAAGTCTTTTCACATAATCCCATATTTCTTGGAGGTTTTATTCATTTATTTTCATTCTTTTTTCTCTTTTCTTTCCTTTTCTTTTTATTTCATTGAGTTCATCTTCAATCTCTGATATCCTTTCTTCTGCTTGATGATTTGGCTATTGAAACTTCTATATACTTTGTGAAGTTCTCATGCTGTGTTTTCAGCTCCATCAAGTCGTTTATGTTCTTCTCTAAGCTGGTTATTCTAGTTAACATTTCATCTAACCTTTTTTCAAGATTCTTAGTTTCTTTGCATTGGGTTAGAACACACTCCTTTAGCTCACAGAAGTTTGTTAATACTCACCTTCTGAAGTCTGCTTCTGTCATTCATCAAACTCATTCTCTATCCTTGTTCTGTGTGGGATGGTGAGCCTGCAAACTAGAATCTAGTTCATTCAACCTCCCCTTCTGCATTGGCAGATGTGATTGATCCTCACAGGCGTATCAGAAACAAGGAGTCAATGGGATAAAGCTGCTGTTAGAAGTGACACGTAGTTGGACAGCTGATTATTTTGGACCTGAGTGACAACACTTACAGCCTCCCTACTCTCAGACTTTTTAATGGGTTTTGGAAAGCCAGACAATTCTAAATGCTTATGGAAGCCTGTCATCTGAAACCTACGAGGAGATATGGAAAGTTTATTTCCATTAGCCAGTGATTCCGTGAACTCAACATAGAATTAAATAAGAGAAGCACTTTGGGGCTAATACTAACACAGGCACAAAACTTAGACCAACGGAGAGAAGGAGAAATAGCTCTAATTCTTGTTCACTTGAGTACATACCAACAGACTCCTTCTACAAGGCCAATTAGTAAGAAACAGAGAAAGAATTCTCAATATCTTTAAAGCTTATTGTGAGTTTATCACCTGTAGAAGTACTAATGCCTACAAACAAACCCATTTTGTGATTCTTGATCAAAAAATTGTAATAAAATAATTTGTTTTAATCACATTTTTATAAATGAGCTCCTGTATTTTGTCACTTTACTGTCAGCCTTTTAGTTTTCTTTTTTTTAAATCCCAGGTACACGTTTAGCACAAACTATGTTCTTCTAAATAAATGGTATATTAAACAACAGATTATGAGATTTATTGGAGATTCATTAAGATGTTATTTTATCCATTTACATTATTCTTCTGGAACTATATTAATCCCCTGAATCAGAGAATATAACTATTTCTTAATACTCTCCATTGGCACATATAAAATTACATTTTGTTCCTCATAGAAAAGTGAATGTAAGAAAATGTAAGTCATTTTAAAACTTCTCTGCTAGTCTAAAAGAAAATAAAAGACTAATAAAAGCATTCATCAAGGTGCCAGGTTAAAATGGTAGATTGAAAACTCACACCTAAATTCACTCCTTCCCAAAGTAGAACCAAATAAGATCTTTTTAAAAATAAAATAATAAGATAATCTTTCAAAGATAGGAGAAAAATAGCTACAAATTTGTTAAACTATAAAACAGATATGTGAATAACCACTGATGAAGCAGATTTAATATAGCTAAACCCCTAAGCCGATATGCGGAGTAGCTTGGAAACAACTTTATTTATTCTGCAGAATTGTCAAAAACCTGAGGTAGGCCTGGCATGGTGGCTCACATCTGTAATCCCAGCATTTTAGGAGTCCACTGCAGAAGGATCTCTTGAAGCCAAGAGTTTGAGAACAGCCTGGGCAATACAGCGAGACTCAGTCTTTACAAAAACATTAAAATTAAAATTAGCCAGGTGTGATGGTGCACATCTGTTGCTCCAGCTGCTCAGGAGGATTGCTTGAGCTCAGCAGTTTGAAGCTGCAGTGAGCTATGATCATGCCACTGCACTCCAGCCTGGGCAACAGAGTAAGATTCTGTTTCAAGAAAAAAGCCACAGGTGCTAGCCGCACTGGTGACTTCTGGTATTTCTGAAACTGAGAATGAAGGGGACACTTGAAGGATACAGAAATAAAGGGAGTTTGGTAAAAGTTGTTTGAAAATAATTTAAAATGCTAGATATCCTCCCACTTAATGGAGTGATTTTATCTTCCTTACCCAACAGAATTGTGAAAGATTACTCTTCAGAAAAGTTTAAAATGGAGGATCTCTGCGCCAGGGACACTAAGCATAGCTGTGGGTCTGGGTAATTTACTAGAAACAGCATCACTAACTGTAGTATAAATAGGACATGCTGAATGTTGAGACCACCAGCTCTCTCCCTCCACTCATCTCCAAGAATTATGGCAGCCAAATCTCCACCCTCTAGGTTCAGGATGATGAGATTCTTCTCTGGGACACCTGATCAGGCAAAAGGAAATACCTAAAGATACCAACCTCTGGAGCTTGGCAGCTAGTGGTCTGTCTAGACACCCTACTATGAACTCAAAACCTCCAAGCCCCATTACCATACTCAGAGCACTCAATCAGATGTTTACACCTTTACTCTATCAGCAGAGAAAAGAAAATCTCCAGACATCTGAGAACAACTTCTAATCTGAGGAAAGATAGCAATCAAAACAAATACTGAGAAAAAGTAAGCCACTCAGAGGACTGAGTGCAAAGAGAAGAAAACTTGAGGAGAACAACTATTAATAATATACTCCCAGCAGTTACAGATGACATGGCATCCATGTCAGGAAACAATGAGAAAAAAAATTCAAAGAACAGAAAAGCAGTTCTTAGAAATTAAAAACAGTAAGTCAGAAATAAAAAACATCAACAGGTGGGTTGGAAGGTTAATTTGAAGAAGTTTCATAGAAGATAGAGCAAAAAAAAACCCCAAAGAGATAAAAAGGAGGAGGGAAAAGTTTGAGCAATCCAAGGAGGCACGACATCCAAATAAAATAGCAGTTCAGAAAGAAAAAGCAAAGAAAACAGGAGAAAGTAATTCACCAAATAATTCAAGATAATTTCCCAGGATTAAAGGATAAATTGAAAAGGACCACTGAGTGCCAAACACAACGCAAGAAAATAAACCCACACTAAAATACATTAAGAAATTTCAAAACCTTGCTGAAAAAAAGATCCTAAAACCCTTAATAGAGAAATAAAAAGCCTCATAAATCAAAACAATTTTTTCTAGAATAACAAAGAAAATTGAGCAACAAGTTTAAAACTTTGAAGGAAAATTATTTCCCAAGTAGAATTCGATGCCTAATCAAACCATCAACCCAGTAGAACGGGTTCAAACCTGCACAAACAAAAACATATTATATCCCATACACTTTTCTGTGCCCCACCAAATTGAAGCAGATTAAGAAATAAGCTTACATAGGACACAACAGAAGACACAGGAATCCCTAGTTGTCTGTTTGCTGAGAACCAGGCATGGATATGCATTAATTAAGGTACAGAATAGCTTTGTAACAAACTGGCTTCACAAATACGGTGGCTTAAAGCAGAGAGAAATTTATTTTCCTCTCATGTAACACCACAAAGTTGAGCAGTCCAGGTTGGTGGGACCTCTGTGCTTCACCTGATCAATGATGGACCCAAGTCCCTTCTGTCTTCTTGTTCATCCAGATTGTTGCACTCTCCTACATATTCAAAGCTTAAGGAAATATCTAGGCTCCAGTTTGTGGGGAAGGAAAATGAGAAATTCAAAACAATTAAAGTAGAAGTTTGCAAACATTCCTTACACTCTTACACCACCAGTGATAGCTTAGTGATATGGCCACACCTAGAAGAAGAGAGGCTATGAAATAGAGTTTCCAGCTATGCAGCCATGTTTTCAGCCTAAATCCTATCATATGGAAGAAAGGAAAACACAAATTTTGTGATATTATGTGATTTCTGCTATAGAGAACAATCGTTCCAAATTGAATTGTTTTTAAAATGTGTGAACAAGAACAGTATGGATCCCTGTATCTATGGACTTCCTTCTTTCCAGAGTAAATAGAAAGATATGGTGTGATGAACATCAATGCGAAAATCCTCAATAAAATACTGGCAAACTGAATTCAACAGAACATCACAAAGTTTATCCATAATGATCAAGTCAGCTTTACCCCTGGCATACAAGGCTGGTTCAACATATGCAAATCAATAAATGTAATCCATAACATAAATGGAAGCAATGACAAAAAACACATGATTATCTCAATAGATGCAGAGAAGGCCTTCAACACAATTCAACAACACTTCCTGCTAAAAACTCTCAATACTAGGTATTGATGCAACATATCTCAAAATAATAAAAGCTATTTAAGACAAACAACAGAGAATATCATATTGAATAGGCAAAAACTGGAAGCATTCCTTTTGAAAGCTGGCACAAGACAGGATGCCCTCCTTTTTTTTTTCTTTAGTCAGAAGGTATACTTTGAATATGCATACTTGTTCTAGGTTGAGAGTCAGCAAACTTTCTCTGTAAAGGGCCATATTTTCTCCTTTCTGCACCCTATGTTCTGTATCTCAACTATTCAGTGCTGCCATTATAATAGAAAGTAGATAGTACATAAACAAATGGGCATGGCTGTATTCCAATAAAACTTTTATTTTAAAAAACAGGCTGTGGATGGATTTGGTCCACGGGCCATAGTTTGCAGACCCCTCTTTCACCACTCCTATTCAACACAGTATTGGAAGTTCTGGCTAGGGTCATCAGGCAAGAGAAAGAAATAAAGGGTATTCAAATAGGTAAAGAGGAATTCAAATTGTCTCTATTTGCAGACGACATGATTGTATATTTAGAAGAACCCTCAGCCCACTATCTCCTCAAGCTGATAAGCAACTTCAGCAAAGTCTCAGAACACAAAATCAATGTGCAGGAATCATAAGCATTCCTACACACCAATAACAGACAGAGAGCCAAATCATGAGTGAACTCTCATTCACAATTGCCACAAAGAGAATTAATACCTAGGAATACAACTTACAAGGAATGTGAAGGACCTTTTCAAGGAGAACTACAATCCTCTGCTCAAGGAAATAAGAGAGGACACAAACAAATGGAAAAACATTCCATGCTCATAGTTAGGAAGAATCAATATCATGAAAATGGCCACACGGTCCAAAGTAATCTAGAAATTCAGTGCTATCCCCACCAAGCTACCACTGACTTTCTTCACAGAATTGGAAAAAACCACCTTAAATTTCATATGGAACCAAAAAAAGAGCCCACAGAGCCAAGAAAATTCTAAGAAAAAAAAAAAAGCTGGAAGCTGGAGGCATCATGTTACCTAACTTCAAACTATACTACAAGGATACAGTAATCAAAACAGCATGGTAATGATACTAAAACAGAGATATAGACCAATGGAACATAACAGAGGCCTCAGAAATAATGCCACAGACCTACAGCCATCTGATCTTTGACAAACCTGACAAAAACAAGCAATGGAGAAAAGATTCCCAATTAAAAAAAATGGTATTGGGAAAAATGGCTAGCCACATGAAGAAAGCTGAAACTGGATCCCTTCCTTACACCTTATATAAAAATTAACTCAAGATGGATTAAAGATTTAAATGTAAGACTTAACACCATAAAAACCCTATAAGAAAACCTAGGCAGGATCATTCAGGACACAGGCATGGGCAAGGACTTCATGACTAAAACACCAAAAGCAGTGGCAAAAAAAGCCAAAATAGACAAATGAGATCTAATTAAACTAAAAAGCTTCTGCACAGCAAAAGAAACTATCATCAGAGTCAACAGGCAACCTACAGAATGGGAGAAAAGCTTTGCAGTTTAAACATCTGGCAAAGAGCTAATATCCACAATCTACAAAGAACTGAAGCAAATATACAGTAAAAAACAAACAATCCCATCAAAAAGTGGGTTAAGGATATGAACAGACACTTCTCAAAAAGAGACATTTGTGCAGCCAACAAACATATGAAAAAAGGATCATCATCACTGGTCATTAGAGAAATGCAAATCAAAACCACATTGAGATACCATCTCATGCCAGTTAGAATGGTGATCATTAAAAAGTCAGGAGACAACAGATGCTGGAGAGGATGTGGAGAAATAGGAACGTTTTTACAGTGTTGGTGAGAGTGTAAATTAGTTCAATCATTGTGGAAGACACTGTGGTGATTCCTCAAGGATCCAGAACTAGAAATACCATTTGACCCAGCAATCCCATTACTGGGTATATACCAAAAGAATTATAAACCATTCTATTATAAAGCCACATGCACACATATGTTTATTGTAGCACTGTTCACAATAGCAAAGACCTGGAACCAACCCAAATGCCCATCGATGATAGACTAGATAAAGAAAATGTGGCACATATACACCATGGAGTACTATGCAGCCATAAAAAAGTTGAATTCTTGTCCTTTGCAGGGACATGGATAAAGCTGGAAACCATCATTCTCGGCAAACTAACACAAGAACAGAAAACCAAACACCACATGTTCTCATTCATAAGTGGGTGTTGAACAATGAGAACACATGGACACAGGGAGGGGAACATCACACACTGGGGCCTGTCAGGGACTGGGGGGCTAGGGGAGGCATAGCATTAGGAGAAATACAAAATGTCAACGATAGGGTGATGGATGCAGCCAACCACCATGGCATGTGTATACCTATGTAACAAACCTACACGTTCAGCACATGTACCCCAGAGCTTAAAGTACAATTTTGAAAAAAGGAAAGGTATGGTGAAATCAATAGAAATGTAGACCTTTTAACAGAATCTACAGTTATCATGTTGCATGGCAAGTATCAAGCGATGAAACAACATAGACTTGTACTCCTAACATGGAGTGGACATAATAGCCTGGGTATCTCTCCCTCAATTAGTATCTTGGCAAGAGTTTTTGAACCCTTATGAGTGCAATGCAGAAGAAAATATAGATATTCTCAAATAAGAAATTTTCTAAGTATACACACATTTGTATTTGTATAGAATATCTCTGTATTTATATAAGAACCTGGTAACAACGGTTGCTTATCAAAAAGAGAACTACTACTTGGGGGATTATGCCCCCAACTACTACAGCAGGGTTATCCTTTGAGCCCAGGTGGCCAAGGCCACAGTGAGCCATTACCATGTGACTACACTCCAGCCTGAGCGACAGAGCAAGATTCTGTCTCATAAAAAAAGAAAAAAAAAAAGTAAGAGAACTAGTAACATTTTCACTAGTAACCTTTCTGTGTTCCTTTTGAATTGTATATGTTAACATTTATATCACATCCAAGAATAGAAATAAATAAAATGCATTTCCTAAAACGAAGATACCTTCTGAACGAGCAATTCAAATTCTAGGAACTTATTCTACAGATACACTAGTACAACACTTTTATAGCTTAAAAAACAAAGAGACAATCTAAATATTCAACAACAGGTTAATTAAACACATCTATACTATGGAATACAATGCAGCCTCAAAAAGGAATATAAATTTCTTGGAAGTTAACTAAAACCAAAATGATTAATTGTGAATAATAACTATATGAATGATTAATTAGATGCAATCTTTAACTCTGATCACACGATTTCAAAAACCATTAAAATATTACTTTGAAGAAGAAAAAGATAGACTATAAAACTGAAAATGCATGGACATGACATTAAATTTAAATGGCATATGATCGCATAATTGTTTGCCTTTATCTGTGAAGCAAAATCTGCTTGAAATCACACTTTTGTTTAAAATAGTAATGGCAATCATATTGTTGACTCAGAAAAGTATTATGGTACATCAGAAAGAACACCCAATTTGGTGTTTCTGACTTGGATTGGCACTTAGCTTTTTCATTCCCCCTCTTGCCGCCAGCACTGCAACAGACACAAAAGGTCCAAAACATGGTGCTCACTGTGCTGGGCTGGGAAGCAGGATGAGGGAAGGTGTAGCACGACAGTCCCTGGAGGCAATGGGCCAAGTCAATATGGAAATTCAGTGTAGAGAACCAGACAGAATTGTGATAACCAAAAGTTGGGATGCAGAGTCAGAAATGATACAGGATGATAAACCTCAGTTTTGAAAAAAACTGTCTGGGAAAAGGTGTTTTCAACAGGCTTCTGGGCACAGGCAGGCCTGCTCTTCTTGGGTAAAGCGTTTCCGCGGTGCTGGTTGATGTTCATATGATCTCGACAAAGGCACTTAACATCCAGGACCCTAGGTTTCCTATCTGTGATCTACAAATAACAACACACAACTGGAAATGATGTAGGTAAAAGGATTCTTACAAATGTAAGACAGGATTATGTTATTACTAAGATTCAGGAAAACTGCACTGCACTGGAAGAAGAGTCATATTTCTATTAGCAGGACTCAACCCATCTCCATGTGTACACAACAACTGTGAAAACCAGTCTACAGCTGATTTTCAGCATTTCATTGGGGTGTCTCATTTCCTAAGGCTATGCTTCATGATGTCCTGAAAGCTTTTCTAACCTCTGTCCTATATTGAGAGTCCCCTGGGGCTTATTCCTATAATAACTTCATTGCTTGTAATTTGACTTTCCTGTTTCAAGCCATTAACATCCCAAGACTAATCCAGAGAATGTGTGATAGGCAAAACATTCTAGGATTCTCTTGTAGAAACCTCTGTGCAGTTAGAGGCAAAGAATGATTCTTCAAATTTGTCTTGTGGTATGGACAACTGTAAAATTATTTCACAATTTAGTCAGCAAATCAAGAGTCCATTAGCTCATGCTCTTCCTGCAATATGCCAATGTATATGGTAGCCTTTAGCATTCATAATGTTTATTCATTAAATGACTATAGGTCATCACCTTTTGTTCCTAGCAGCATGTAGACGATCTCAAATAAAATCACATAATAAATCCCTGTAGTGGGTTACAAATAGATTCTTAAAATCCTAATCTAAATCACTGTATTTTGATTATGCATCTGTTAACAGATGTATAACACAGTAAGAAATACATATGCTAGGCAAATATATAGCACCTTAGTGTATGCACTCATATGAATTTCTGTGATCTGAAAAATGAACATATTAAATTTATAAAAATTTAGGTCAGTAAAAATCAAGCATTTTATAATGCTATAAATTCAGGAGCAAAACACAGAGATTTGTCATTGTAGCAGAGATGGTTAATTGCTTCCCAATTCTCACTCTCCCTTTATGCTCATTTTTATCTGGGCAGTTTGCCACCCAGCTAAAAGCCTATATTCCCCAGTCTCTCTTACTGTGTAGCAATTCCTTGCCTCAAATCCTCTATAAAATGTAATCAGGGATGAATAAATAAGTATAAAAATTATGTGTGAACTTACTTCTGTGTTAAGCCAATCTGGGAAGATGGTGAATCTTGTCTTTCAGCTAATATCCTCCCTAACATGACCTTCGGAGCATGAAGTGAGGGGAGTATGAAAAATGGTTGCCTGGTTACTCTAAACATGTATGTTTGGGTCCATTTCTTATCATTAACCACAACCAAAAAGAAGAAAAAGAGCAAACAAATCTGGAACTAGGCATATGACTGTAATGAAGGTCTTCTACTGCTACATCAGCCTTATAAGGCAAAAGACATCCATGCTCTTCTGATACGAGAGAGAAGGAGTTAAGAAAGTTTATCAGTTTTACAAAGGATTGAGGTTCAGAAAATTGTATCTTCTCTTGACAATTCTGATCTAGGATCTTAATGCATCTAGATCACTTAGGCATCAAAGTGCTTTTGTTCATCTTGATTCCCCAAATCATGGTTCCTCAAATCTTAGTGCAATGTCTGCCCTTGGCTTCATCCTACAGGTAACCTTGCCAGGAATTAAAAGTACCCCAATCCCCACTTCAAGATTCTTGTAGTTCTAAGACTCTAATTTGGTGTTCAACTATTCAAAGTTATAAATTTGGAGTTTGTCCTGGAATAAGCGAAATTGCTTTATTTCATAAAACTATACATTTTAGTCACAGAATTTGATCTAAATATCAGTCTAGGTCTCAAACTTAACGTTATCAAAATACTAGCCTCGTTTTTTTTTTGTTTTTTTTTGTTTTTTTTTTTTTTTGAGACAGAGTCTCACTCCATCACCAGGCACCAGGCTGGAGTGCAGTGGCGTGACCTCAATTCACTGCAACCTCCACCTCCCGGGCTCAAGCAATTCTCCTGCCTCAGCCTCCTGAGTAGCTGGGACTACAGGCACACGCCACCATGCCCAGCTAATTTTTTGTACTTTTAGTAGAGACGGGGTTTCACCATGTTGGCCAGGATGGTCTCGACCTCCTGACCTCGTGATCCGCTAGCCTCAGCCTCCCAAAGTGCTAGGATTACAGGCGTGAGCCACCGCGCCCGGCCTAGCCTCATTTTTATGAATAAAGCAACTAAAGCACAAAACGACTGAGAAAATTGTCAAAGGGCACTTCCCTTATTAGCCAAGAAAAGACTAGAACCCAAGTCTCTTGCCTCCTAAAAAGTACTCTTTTCCATATCTCATAGAAGAGTCCCACTTAAAGCTCTTACCAAAAGAAAAAACACATTGCGGAAATTTCTTCAATATTAGTTATCAGTGATTATATTCATGGTTGTGTCAGTTAGGTATTGCTATAATAACGTTGTGTAACAAACTACCCAAGATTCAGTGGCTTAAACCAATAGTCACTTATTCTTACAGATCTTCAGGACAACTGGATGACTGCTTTAGGCTCTAATAATCAGGCTAGTCTGGCCCTCTCGGCTTCAACTCTCATTCTTTTCCCAGGCCCAGTGAACTAACTGGAAAATGGACTTCTCCTGGTAATGACAGAAGCACAACAGGGCAAGTAGAAACATATGATTCCTTTTTAATGCATTTCATTGGCTAAAACAAGCTACCAGTTCAATCTCAACACCACCAGGATAGAAAAAGATACTCTACCCACAGTATGGGGGAAAGCCATAAAGTAATGTGCAAAGGATGTGGATGTATACTTTTCTTATAAAACAATGATGGGAGTAGGGGTATATCAGGTGAAGACTTAGAATAATAACCACTCTTCCATAGTGTATTGGAAGAAATGGAAGTTTTTATAAAGGTTTATTTTTACAATTAATGCCTATCATGGATGAAATTTACAATGAATTGTTTCACACTCTAACATTCCTTTAAGTGATTACATTTCCTAGAGTAGCCAAGTAGAATTAAAACCACAAATGTCTTTCAGGATAGAACTGATAAAGAAGAAAAAGAATGTGATTGATGAAAATTGGCTGCCAAGAATGTGTTCTAAAGGGATCTCATTTCAAAAAGCAGATATTTATTGCCTTTAAAAAAAAAAAAGTTAAAATGGGTGAAGTTGGCTGAATCCCAAAGAGTTTTAAAATGTCAGTTAAGCAGGATCGCTAAGTACACACACACACACACACACACACACACACACACACACACACACACACTGGTATGTATATAATAGATACTTTTTCATGTTGTGCTATATAGTTATTAATAAAGTATGTGACTCTTTACCAAGTAATTCATATAAGATACCAGACAAAAACATGATTCCTTCATGATGCTTTAAGAAGCCAATTAAACAAGGAAAAAGCAGAGTGGTTTTACAGATTTTGTGTTTTATTTTTGTTACTGGTCAATATTATGTGGATAAGTTCACAGGAACATTTCAATTTGGAAGGTTGCTTTTTATTTCAAAATAAGCTGTTCTATGTGTGACACTACTAAAGTTTCATAATGTAGAGGTCATTTTTAAAATAATACCTGATTTCAATTGACAAGTAGCATACCTGCTTCTGTAATCACAGCTGCATGATGAACTGTGGCTAAGTAAATGTATTGATCATCAAACTGTCAACAATTTGAATTTAATTTATCATTCATCCTTGCTGGGAAAAAAAAAATCTGTGTCTCCTCTGGAATGAGTGAGATCTTGATTGATAACTATTTGTTTAGAATACAGTTTTTATAATTATTTGTTTAGAATACCAGAAAAAAATGTCGTGCGTTCTCAAAATTTGAGCAAAAAATTTTTTAATTAAAAAATAAAACCCAAATGTACTCTCTATTTCATTGCTGTGTGAGGTAACACATATATATATGTGGAAACAAATCATTATTTCCTTATTAATATAAGGAAACAAATGTTAAATTCCTTTTGTGACTCAATTGTATCATTGCTTTTTTTGTTTGCTATTCAAAAAATCACAATCTCAACATGGTCTTTATTTTATTGAGATCTAACACTGGAAAATAAAGACTTAATAATCCCCAACGATAGGATCTATTTTAGTTATTATCATTTATTTATTATTTTGATATAATTGCTTCTAGGCTTTATACAAGTTTATGGAGTATTTATAATATTGTACATATAATAAGCTGTCATTACTCCTGAAATGTAAATTTATAATGTCAATGTTTCCTTGTTATTAAATTTTTTGTATGTCACATTTTAATGATACATAATTGTCAGTTAGATGTATTTACTAAATCTTTATGTTGACCCTTTACTTATGAAGCTTATTGGGTTACATCCATTTTAAATCATTACACATGAAAATGATATACATATGTACATATATCATGGATTTAAGCATTTCAGATTATTTTATTCAGCTACATTCAAGAAACAAAATTATTGGACCAAATGATAAAGAAGTTTTATACATTTTGTTCATAAATTACTTTCCAAAAAAGCTTATAAAAGATAATTCTCCCCCTAGCTTTACATTTGACTAATAGCCTCACTTGCACCTCACCAGCATTTAGCTTGGTCTTATTTTAAAAGAGATCTTGTTAATTTAAAAGATGAAAAATTGCTTCTTATTACTAATTTAAATCTACAATTATTTCATTACTAGTGAGGTTAATTTGTTTTAATGATTATTTGTGTATGGAGAATGTTCAATCTCTGACTGTCAAATTTCTAAATAAGATATATACAAGTTAAATATTCTAGGTCCCATTTCATCGGTGCCTTTTCATGTGGTATGGTCTCATTTCCTTCCATTTCATGAAAAATTGGTAATTTAAATATTTACCATATACCACTATTACTCTTAAACATGGGTAATTGGATGCAGGTCTGCTACTGGCCCTTCTCTACTGAACCTCTCTACAAGGCAAGGGGTCCATGGAAGAAAGGGACATCCTGCGTGAAGCCTGTGACCCCAGCCACCACAATCCAGATGCCTCATATCTGTAATTTCTTATGTAAATGACTCCAAGTCTATTCCAGGGGTTGCATGGGCCTCTTCCATGGGTCCTTTCTTTGTAGGTTTAGGGGGCCTTCATTTGTAGGCTTTCCCTATAATATACATGGACTATATCCAACATAGACTCTTCTAAGCCACACATATTGAATATGAACTCACATACAAATTAATTCCTAGAACTTTTATTTTATGTTCAGCAAAATTCAGAGACAAGTTATTAAATACAAGGGGTATGCAAATCCATTTGGATTTGAATTCTGGTTATGCCACTTATTAGTTTTGTGATTTTAAGTAAGCAATTTAATGTCTCAAACAATCTAGAATGCAATATTGTGTAGTGTAAGAACAGGATTAAAGAAAAGGAATGGCTTCCAGAAATACTCCTATACTGCACTGTACCAACTCATCCTGCATCATGACATGAAGGAGGTCATATTCCAATATGAAAATGTTTTACAGTGCCTAGCCCTGAGAGTATGGAGGAAGTAGCTTGAAATACATAAAGCCAAAACATAATGTGTAAAATATGGTTCCAACCATCAGATGTGTAAAATTGTAAAAGGAGAATTTGTCTCTCATTGACTCCTACTCAAAATGGAAGTTCTCTGCCTTTAGGAATGTACTGAAATATTAAAAATCTATCATTCCAAATGCAATATACTTTTTTTCCTTTTCAGTAAAAATCATGTGAAATCAGATTTATCAGATTTTCTGTGACTATAAACCACACAAGTGTAACAGTATTAATAAACATGTCAGAGTAATATCAGCAAGATGCCATAATAGAAAATCTTCCAGCATCACTCCCCTCACAAAAATACAACTAGAAACTATTGAAAAACTAGAACACCACCCCAAATACACCAGAACTCAGGGGAGAAGCAGAGAAATCACCTGGGCCCACAAAATCAAGAGAAACCACAACCAGTAAAAAAAATAGTCATTTCAGACAGTTCCCTCTTTTCCCTCAAGTTGGTATAACACCACTCACAGAGAATTGCCCTAAACCCTCAGGTACTGAAGAAAGAGGAGGGAATTAGAATTGAAAATTAAATGCACTCCAGTCCCATATCACAGGAACCATTAGGAGTTCCAGGACTGCTGAGCTACCAAAAGTAAACTGGGAACAAAGAATGAGACACTGTTCATAGCAACTGGCATGAAGAGCTTCATAGCTATTCAGTGTTCCAATCAGCAACGATGCCATGTTGAAGAGACTGGCCAGTGCCATGGCACCATAGAAGGAAAAATAAAAGGAAGTCCTGAATCCATAACCAGATTTTCCACCCAAATGCTCCCATGGAGGTTGAAATTAATCCAGTGCTTGCTTAAGTCTTCCTCTGGACTGGGAAACAATGACAAGGCACCAAAATAGTTATGGAGCAGCATTTAAGCTCTGCTACTTACTATAAGTTTTCCCCAGACTGTGAAAAAAGGGGGAGGGAAGCAATTTAGTCCCAGAGCAACAGTTATGTTCCAGTGTTCACTATAAGTCTTCTCCACACTAAACATAACAAAAGGCAAAATAGTTCCAGTGCAGTGTTTTAGTTCCAGTGTCCACCTCAGAATGGGAAGAAACAACAGGTCAGTATTTAAGTTCCAATATTAAGAAGTAAAGAAGAAGTACAAAGGTTATAGTTAACAATTATACATTTTATATTTCAAAATAGCTAGAAGAGAAGAATTATAATGTTTCCAACACAAAGAAATAATAAATGTTTGAGGTGACAGATATCCTAATTACCCCGATTTGATAATTACACATTATATACAAGGATCAAAGTACCACTTGTGAACCCCAATAAAGAAGTTATCAACCCTTTAGTTAATGGAATGAGACAAATAATGAAATTAATTAAACATATTTTTTTAAAAAAATAAAAGAAGTAAAGGTCTAACATCACCAAAGAACACATGCAAAACTAGAAGATGCAGTTGTCTCCTCAAATATGCAGGCATCAACATAAAGATGCAAAGGCTGTGCAAACTCAAGGAAATATGATGCAACCAAAACAAAAACCAAAAAGAGCCTCCAGCAATGGATGCCCATAATTTAAAGATCATGG
Source organism: Sapajus apella (assembly GCF_009761245.1). Taxonomy (NCBI): domain Eukaryota; kingdom Metazoa; phylum Chordata; class Mammalia; order Primates; family Cebidae; genus Sapajus; species Sapajus apella. Next base: position 10,046,566 of record NW_022436941.1, on the reverse strand, counting down.
AATTTCTGACAGAAGATTCGGAATAATTCTCTCAAAAAACATTTGGTGGAGGGTGGGGCCTAGAAAAAAAAAAGTTAAAGGAATCACAAGAAAATATAGATAGAAAGCTAATTGAAATTTGGAAAACAATCCAGGAATAAAATTTAAAATTTGACAAAGAGAAAATTCTAGAAAATTCTAAAAAGGAATTAAAAAAATACAATAACTAAACTAGAAAACATATTAGGAAGCTTCCGCAGCTTCCTAATATGTGATCAAACAGAAGAAAAAAATTAGTAAGCTTAGAGACAGAACATGTGAAATTACCCACTCATGGAAGCAAAAAGGAAAAAGAATTAAAAATATTGAAAAAGGCCTATGAGAATTAAGGCACATCTCCCAATGAACTAATCTTCACATAACTGGAATTCCCAAAGGCGACAAGAGATTAAAAAATAAAAATAAAATAATAAAAAAACACAGAAAGTGTATTTAAGACAATAATTCAGTCTCTTAAATCTTTATAGTTTTTTAGTTCAAAGGAATATAGAGTCTTGAAGAGAAATAATTATAGGGCAGAAAAGATAACTGTTTAAAATTGGCAGCTGGACTATAAGTCTAGCATCTCATTCTCCTAGATAGCTAAAGCTTGGCTACTTCTTTTTAAGATTATGTGTCTACCAGGTAGGAGCCTCTTAAATACTGGCCCTGAGCATTAAAAAAAAAAAAAAATTAAAAGCTATCTACACTTGTATTAAAAAAAAAAAAATACAGTGTGAGTCATTCTTTAAAGTCTCATTCAGAAAGGGTAGAATCAACTAATCTCTATAGACCAGCTGTATAATATCTAAGCTTGGTGGTAACCACAGGAAGATCATTTATCTTTTTTTTTTTTTTTTGAGATGGTTTCTCTCTCTGTCACCGGGTCTGGAGTGCAGTGGCATGATCTCAGCTTGCTGCAACCTCTGCCTCCCAAGTTCAATGGATTCTCCTGCCTCAGCCTCCCAAGTTGCTAGGATTACAGGTGCCCGACACCATGACTGGCTAATTTTTTGTATTTTTAGTAGATAACGGGGTTTCACTATGTTGGCTAGGCTGGTCTGGAACTCCTGACTTCATGATCTGCCTGCCTAGGCCTCCCAAGCTGCTGGGATTGCAGGCGTGAGCCACCACACCCGGCCTATCCTTTTTTTTTTCAAGTGGGTTTATTTGCAGGTTGAAATCTTAGTGAAAGATAATATCCTGTAGAATGCTGTTCACGACGAGTTCATCTGTAACTATAAACTTGAAAGAGATCTCTACCAGTAAATGTTTCTTAAATTTCACAAAAAAAAGTCATTTAGCTGACAGTGAAATGCAGTGAGACACTGAACAGACAAATCATGTGTGCCAAAAATACAACTGGAATATTAAACGGTTGTTTAAAATTGTTCATATGTCTATGCAAATTGTTACTTCAACTGTTACATGCTTAATACCTCATTAAATATTTACCTGGTCATGCAGAAGCTGTGGAGTTTGATTAGGTCCCATTTGTCTATTTTGGCTTTTGTTGCCAATGCTTTTGGTGTTTTGGTCATGAAGTCCTCGCCTACGCCTATGTCCTGAATGGTTTTGCCTAGGTTTTCTTCTAGGGTTTTTATGGTGTTAGGTCTTATGTTTAAGTCTTTAATCCATCTGGAGTTAATTTTAGTGTAAGGTGTCAGGAAGGGGTCCAGTTTCTGCTTTCTGCACATGGCTAGCCAGTTTTCACAACACCATTTATTAAACAGGGAATCCTTTCCCCATTGCTTGTTTTTATGAGGTTTGTCAAAGATCAGATGGTTGTAGATATGTTGTGTTGCCTCCGAGGCCTCTGTTCTGTTCCATTGGTCTATATCTCTGTTTTGGTACCAGTACCATGCTGTTTTGATTACTGTAGACTTGTAGTATAGTTTGAAGTCCGGTAGTGTGATGCCTCTGCTTTGTTCTTTTTGCTTAGAATTGACTTGGCTATGCAGGCTCTCTTTTGGTTCCATATAAAGTTTAAGGTGGTTTTTTCCAGTTCTGTGAAGAAGGTCATTGGTAGCTTGATGGGGATAGCGTTGAATCTGTAAATTACTTTGGGCACTATGGCCATTTTCACGATATTGATTCTTCCTAATCATGAACATGGAATGTTTCTTTATCTGTTTGTGTCCTCTCTTATTTCATTGAGCAGTGGCTTGTAGTTCTCCTTGAAGAGATCCTTTACGTTCCTTGTTAAGTTGTATTCCCAGGTATTTTATTCTCTTTGTGGCAATTGTGAATGGCAGTTAACTCTTGATTTGGCTCTCTTTAACTCTGTTATTTGTATATAGGAATGCTTGTGATTTTTATCCATCTGACAAAGGGCTGATATCCAGAATTTATAAAGAACTAAAACAGATTTACAGGAAAAAAACTAACAAGCCCATTCAAAAGTGGGCAAAGGATATGAACAGATACTTTACAAAAGAAGACATACATGAGGCCAACGAACATATGAAAAAATGCTCATCATCACTGGTCATTAGGGAAATGCAAATCAAAACAACATTGAGATACCATCTCATGCCAGTTAGAATGGCGATCATTAAAAAATCTGGAGACAACAGATGCTGGAGAGGATGTGGAGAAATAGGAACAATTTTACACTGTTGGTGGGAGTGTAAATTAGTTCAACCACTGTGGAAGACAGTGTGGCGATTCCTTAAGGACATAGAAATAGAAATTCCATTTGACCCAGCAATCCCATTACTGGGCATATACCCAAAGGATTATAAATCATTCTACTATAAGGACACATGAACACAAATGTTCACTGCATCACTGTTTACAATAGCAAAGACCTGGAACCAACACAAATTCCCATCGATGATAGACTGGACAGGAAAAATGTGACACATAAACACCATGGAATATTATGCAGCCATAAAAAACGATCAGTTCGTGTCCTTTGTAGGGACATGGGTGAACCTGGAAACCATCATTCTCAGTAAACTGACACAAGAGCAGAAAATCAAACACCGCATGTTCTCACTCATAGGCAGGTGTTGAACAATGAGAACACATGGACACAGGGAGGGGAGCACTACACACTGGGGTCTGTTAGGGGGAAATAGGGGAGGGACAGCCGGGGGAGGGGAGTTGGGGAGAGAAAGCATGGGGAGAAGTCCTAGATGTGGGTGATGTGGAGGAAGGCAGCAGATCACACTGCCATGTGTGTGCCTATGCAACAATCTTGCATGTTCTTCACATGTACCCCATAACCTAAAATGCAATAAAATAAATTTAAAAAAAAAATTTACCTGCTCAAAAATAATAATAATGATTAAAAAATTCCCAAATCTGGAAAAAAATGACAGCATCTAGGCACAGAAAACCAAGATGTCACCACTCAAATTTAACCCAAAAAGTAATTCCCTAAAGTACATTTTAATCAATATAGCAAAAATCAAAAGGAAAGAAAGAATACTCATAGCAGGAAGAAGAAATAAACATATCACATGAAATGAAGCCCCAGTATGGCTTTTGGTGGATTTATAAGCAGAAATGCAGCAGGCCAGGAGAGAGTAGAATGCTATATTTAAAGTGCTAAAGAAAAAAAACTGCCAAACAACCATACTGAATCCAGCAAAAGTATCCTTCAAACGTGAGGAAGAGATAAAGACTTTCCTAGGCAAACAAAAGCTGAAGGAATTCACTAACACAGACCTGTCTTTCAACAAATGCTAAAGTCAGACCTGTCTTTCATCCAAAAGAAATAGACACTAATGTCCAACAAGAAAACACATGAAGGTATAAAGCTCACTAGTAAAAATAAGAAAGCAAATTTAGAATACTTTAATATAGTAACTGTGGTAAGTAAACCACTTATATCTTAACTCTGAAGACTAAAAAATATAACTATTAAAAATGACAATACAACAAATGGTTAAAAGATAGGCAGGATAAAAAGATGTAAACTGAACCATCAAAAAGTAAAAAGGTGGTGGGGGGATAATGTTAAAGAATAGAGTTTCATTTCAATATGATTGAGGTTAAGTCATTATTACTTTCAAATAACCTATTTTAACTATAAGCTTTTTTGTAAGCCTTATGGAAACCACAAAGCAAAAACCTATCATAAGTACACTAACAATAAATAGCACCAAGTCAAAACATACTACTAGTGGAAATCACTTAACCACACAGGGAGACAGTAAAACAGGAAAAAAGAAATGATTTGTAAAATAATCAAAAAACAAGCAACAAAGCAGTAGTAGTAAACACTTACCTATCAATAATAAGCTTGATTGTAACTGGATTAAATTATTCAATTAAAAGACATAGAGTGGATGAATAATTCCTATATATATATATATATGTATATATATACACTTTAAATTCTGGGATACCTGTGCAGAACATGCAGGTTTGCTACATAGATATACATGTGTCACGGTGGTTTGCTGCATTCATCAACCCATCATTTACATTATGTATTTATCCTAACGCTATCCCACCCCTAGCCCACCACCCCCCAACAGGCCCCAGTGTATGATGTTCCCCTCCTTGTGAGAGAAAACAGGCAACCTATAGAATGGGAGAAAAGTTTTGCAATCTATCCATCTGACAAAGGGCTAATATCCAGAATCTGCAAAAAACTTAAACAAATTTACAGGAAAAGAACAATCCCATCAAAGAATGAGCAAAGGATATGAACAGATACTTCTCAAAAGAAGACATTTATGCAGCCAACAAACATAAAAAAAAAAAAAAAGATCATCTTCACTGGTCATTAGAGAAATGCAAATCAAAACCACAATGAGATACCATCTTATGCCATTTAGAATGGCAGTCATTAAAATCAGGAAGTAACAAATGCTGGAGAAGGATGTGGAGAAATAGAAACACTTTTACACTATTGGTGGGAGTATAAATTAGCTCAACCATTGTGGAAGACAGTGTGGTGATTCCTCAAGGATCTAGAACTAGAAATACCATTAGGCCCAGCAATCCCATTACTGGGTATATACCCAAAGTAATGGGATTATAACTCATTCTACTATAAAGACGTATGTTTACTGTGGCACTGTTCACAATAGCAAAGACTTGGAACCAACCCAAATGCCCATCAATGATAGACTAGATTTAAAAAATGTGGCACAAATACACCATGGAAATACTATGTAGCCATAAAAAAGGATGAGTTTATGTCCTTTGCAGGGACATGGATGAAGCTGAAAACCATCATTCTCAGTAAACTAACACAAGAACAGAAAACCAAACACCACACGTTCTGGCTCATAAATGGGGGTTGAACAATGAATAGATTTTTTTTAAAGACCCAACTATACTCTGTGTGTAAGAAAATCACTTCGCCTATAGAGAAATAGACAAAATGAAAGAGATGGAAAATGATATACCATGCAAGTGGAAACCAGAAAAGAATAGGAGTAGCTATACTTACATTAGATAAAATAGACCTTTAAGGCAACAACAGTTAAAAAACAAAACAAAACAAAACAAAAAGCTCTTTCTTGTAGAAATAAAGCAAAGAAAAAAAGACAAGGTCATTATATGATAAAGGGGTCAATATAGCAAGAGGATATAACAAATGTAAAAATATACGAATACAACATCAGAGCACCCAAATATATATTTTTTAAAAAACTAATAGACCTAGAGGGAGATACTGACTGGAACACAGTAACAGTAGGGGAGTTCAACACTCCACTTTCAGCAATGGACAGATTATCTAGACGGAAAAGCAACAAAAAACATGAGAGTTAAACTGCACTCTAGACCAACTAGCCTTAACAGATATTTACAGACTGTTTCACCTAACTCCTGCAGAATGCAGATTTTCCTCAACAGTACCTGGAAGATTCTCCAGGATAGACTGTATGTTAGGTGACAAAGCAAGGCTTAAGGAATTTTTTAAAATCAAAATATGTCAAGTGTCTTCTCCAACCACATGGAATAAAACCAGAAATCAGTAATAGAAGACATATTGAAAACTGTACAAATCTGTGAAAATTTGACAACATGCTCCTGAATAATGAATGGATCAATGAGGAAATTTCATAAATGAAAATGAAAACAATATACCAAAACCTATGAGATACAGCAAAAGCATTTCTAAAAGGAAACTTTAGAGTGGTAAATACCTACACCAAAAAAGAAGAAATACTTCAAATAATCTAATGATGTACCTCAAAGGTCTAGAAAAGCAAGAAAAAAACAAACCCAAAATTTGTAGATAAGAATGGAAATAAATAAAATTGAGACAAAAAAGCACAAAAGAGCAACAAAATGAAAAGTTTTTTTTTTTAACAAGATAAAGTCCACAAACGTTTAGGTACACACAAAAAAAGTCTCAAATAAAATTAGAGACAAAAAAAAAAAAGGAGACTCCACAGCCAATACCACAAAAATACAAATGATCATTAGGAATAATTATGAGTAACTGCATGACAACAAAGCGGAAAACCTAGAAGAAACCTAAATTCCTGGACACATACAACCTACCAAGGTTGAATCATGAAGAAATACCTGAACAAAATTGCAAGTATTAAGACTGAAACAGTAATAAAAAGGCTTCCATCAAAGAAAAGCCCACAATCTGACCATTCCACTGCTGAATTCTACCAAACATTTAGAGAACTAATACCAATTCTATTCAAACTTTTTCAAAAACTTGAAGAAGAGAATACTTCCAACCTCATTCAACCAGGCAAGCATTACCCTGGTACCAAAACCAGACAAGGACACAACAACAACAACAAAAACTACAGACCAATGTCCCTAATGAACACAGATGCAAACATCAACCAAATATTAGCAAACTGAAATCAACAATACATTAAAAAGACCATTCACCATGATCAAATGAATTCATCCCAGGGATGCAAGGATGGTTCAACATATACAATTCAATCAATGAGATACATCTCACTAACAAAATTAAAGAAAAAGTGATCTGATCATTTCAGTAGATGCTAAAAGGTATTCAATAAATTTAGTATCCTTAATAAAAGCTCTCAACAAACTGGACATAGAGAGAATGTATCTCAAAACAATAAAGTCTGCGTACGACAAACTCACTGCTAATGTCACACTGAATGGGAAAAAAAATAAAAGCCTTTTCTCTAAAATCTGAAACAAGACAAGGATGCCCCACTTTCACCACTTTCATTCAAAATAGTACTGGAAGCACTAGTCAGAGCAATTAGGCAAGAGAAAAAAAAAAAAAAGAGCATATCCAAATTGAAAAGGATGAAGTCAAATTATTCTTGTTCACAAAAGCATGACTTTGTATTTGGAAAAACCTAAGTAGGACACCAAAAAATTATTAGAACTCATAAATAAATTCAGTAAAGTTCCAGGATGTAATATCAACATACTAAATTCTGTGGCATTTTTATATATCAACAATGAAAAATCTGAAAAAAAAAATCAAGAAAGCAACCACACTTATAATAGGAACACAACAAAAGAAACCTAGGAATGAATTTGACCAAAGAAGTGAAAGATCTCTACAATGAAAACTATAAAACATGGATGAAAGAAATTGAAGAGTATACAAAAAAGGAACTATATGCTCATGGACTTAAAGAATTAATATTGCTAAAATGTCCATACTACCCAAAGAAATCTGCATATTAATACATTCCCTATTACAATACTAGTAACATTCTTCACAGAAGTGAGGGAAAAAATCCTAAAATTTGTATAGAGCCCCAAAAGACCCTGAATAGCCAAGCAATCCTAAACAAAAATACAAAGCTGTAGGCATCATACTGACTTCAAAATATACCACAAAGCTACTGTAACCAAAACAGCATAGTACTAGCATAAAAACAGACACATAGACTAATGGAATAGGATAGATAACCCAGAAATAAGCTCACATATTTACAGCAAATGTATTTTCAACAAAGACACAAAGAAAATACATTGCAGATAGAACAGTCTCTTCAATAAATGGTGCTGAGAAAACTGGATATTCATATGCAGAAGAATCAAACTAGGCCATTATCTCTTACCATTTACAAAAATCAAATCAAAATCGATTAAAAACTTAAAAATAAGACCTGAAACTATGAAACTACTAGAAGAAAATATTTGGGAAATGCTTCAGGACACCAATTTGGACAAAGATTTTGGAGGAAACACCTCAAAAGCATAGGCAACAAATATGAAAATAGATAAATGGGATTTCATTAAGCTGAAAAGTTTCTAAAGAGTGAACAAAAAAATCAACAGAGTGAAGCAACAACCTACAGAATGTGCAAATACTTGCAAACTATCCATTTGACCAGTGATTAATAGTACATATATATAAAGAATTCAAACAACTCAATAGCAAAATACACACACACACACACACTATATAATCTGATTTTAAAATGTAAATAGATATTCCTCAAAAGAAGACATGCAAATGGCCAACAGGCATATGGAAAAATGCTCATCACTCATCATAAGGAGAGTCCATATCAATATTACAATGAGCTATTATCTCACACCAGTTAAAATGGCTATGATAAAAAAGACAAAAAAAAAATAGATGTTGGCAAGAATGTGGAGAAAGGGGAACTCTGATACATTGCAGTGGGATTATAAATTAGTACAACCACTATGAAAAACAGTATGCAGTTTCCTCAAAAAACTAAAAAGTAGATCTACTGTATATTCTAGCAATCCCATTGCTGAGTATATATCCAAAAGAAAGGAAATCAGTATACTTAAGAGCTAGATGCTCTCGCATGTTGACTGCAGCACTATTCACAATAGCCAAGAAATGAAATCAAACTAACTGTCCATCAGCAGATGAATAAAGAAAATATGGCAGATATACATATAATGGAACATTGTTCAGCCATAAAGAAGAATAAAATCATGTAGTATGCAGCAAAATGGAGAAACTGAGGTAATTATGTTAAGTAAACTAAGCCAGGCACAGAAGGATAAATATCATATGTTCTCACTCATATGTGGGAGCTAAAAAAGATTTCATAGAGGTAGAGAGTAGGATGATGGCTATTAAAGGCTGCGAAGAGTGACCGAGGGTAGGGGGAGGGATGGAGAGAGGCTGGTTAATGAGTATAAAAATACATTTGTATAGAAGGAATAGATTATACTGTTTAATAGCACAGTCAGATAATAATAATTTATTATATATTTCAAAACAGCCAAAGAGAAGATTTAGAATGTTCCCAACACAAAGTAATGATAAATATTTAACATAATGAATATTGCAGCTACCCTGCTTTGATTCACATTGTATGAATGCATCAATAGAGACTATGTACCCCATAAATAATGTATACTCATTGGGAATCAATTTAAATATTTTTTAAAAGTCAGTGTGCAAAGTGAATGTTTTATGCATTAAACTATCAATAATTTTTTAAAGTTGTACAATCATATGACAAGTAAAACTAAAATATCCTTTTGTTTTTAATTGCAATTATCTTTCATAATATATTTGTTGACAGATGAAGAGGAGATCAAAGAGAATGAGGCAAAAAAATAGGAAAATGGTTTTATAGGGATATTTCAATTGGCTAATCAATAAAAATATTTTTATACATTTAGTGATGTTTATGACTATCTGTCAGCTTTTTTAAATGTATATTTTGTTGTGATTTTTTGTGTCACCCTAGACAAATATTCATTTCACACCTGACTTTGTACTTGTAATTTATTTTTCTTTTTCATAAAATGGGTCCTGCAATGGTATAATCTTCAGTCCTCATAATTGTGGGTTCACCTCTGCTCTGCTCAGATCTCTTTCTAGTGGCCCATGGCCACACATTCTCCTCAGAATATCAGCTAATCTGTGTGGTCAGTGGTGAATGGTGCAGATTAAACTCTGATTTGGATATGTAAAGTGAGTTGGAGAGGCAAAGATTAGCCCCCACATTGAGTATCTGAGACTATTCAGAATCCCTGGTGACTTTTTGGCTGACAGATCACTAGGCAACTACTCTAAGCAGTGTTTCTTTGAGGCCTTGGGTGAATTGACAGAGGGCAGTGCACTCTACTTCCTAGGCTGTCACCCATGGGGTTTAGTGAAGAAATAAAAGCTGGAGACCACCTGGTTGATCTACACCTGTGCACAACTCCTCATCACACAGGACATTTTGCACTGCTGTAATAACACTCCTTTCACTGGCAAAGGCACTGATCCTATGGTCTGCTGGGGTGGAGGCAAATGTTTGTAGCAAAGGTTGTGGGCCACAGCTGGTCTGAGGTGAGGCAAGAAAAAGGCAAGTGGAAGCTTTAAAACCCTTTCTCTGCTCAAACTTTAGCACGTATGAGAATCACTGGGAAGGCTTGTTTAAACATAGGTTGTTGGGCCCTACCCTGATTTTCTTATTCAGTAGGTCTGGGATGAGCCAATAGTTTACAATTCTAGTAAATTCCCAGATGATACTGATGCTCCTGGTCTGAGGACCATACTGGAGGTCCACTGTTCCCATTCTCTCATTTGCTGCCTCTGTCTTTCTTGTGTCCCGGACTACTACCAACCAACTACCCTGTGCAAACCAGTTCACAGACAGTCTTCTGTCTTCCATGATATTTTTCCCTTGTTAATTTCTTGAATCCATAGTGCCGTTTTGCTTCTATAATGTCTCCAAAGTTTATTTTGAGGCACAGAGCCTGCAATTTGGGTTATTTCACCACCTTGGCAAAACCAGAATCCATACCTTTTTAACTTCCTCCTGACTCCTTGGTTTAATATTTACCCAAAACCTTGGTAATAAGTCATACAGGATTTTCCATGATAAATGAAATAATAATATAGAAAAACCTTGTTGAATTGACTATGCTTGTTCAATTAAGTAACAACATAAAGTCTACCAATACTGTGAAGTTGTCACCTAAAATCATGTTCAGTAATAGATTGCCTCGATTTCGGTGAGTTCTCTTTGGAAAACCCATTAAAATAAAAGGTCAGTTTGATGTAGAAGAAAGTGGTAAAAGATTGTGAAAAGAAAGCAGGAAAAAGTTTCTAAAAATCAGGGGTTGTGAGCTCAGAGCTATAATTATATGAATTCTAGATGAAGAATTTTCAAATCGGTCAGTTTTCCTTATTTTGGAAATAAAAATATTCAGAATCTTGATGATGCAGCAAGATTTTAATTATATACAGAGTTTTTAATATATTTCCATTTATATAAATAACATGTATAATAACTTGTAATAAAATAAAATAATAGCTTATGGCCAATGACTTATAATAAAGAGGGAAATAAAACATTTTTTGAATAAAAGAAAAAAGGAATAATATAAAAAGAAAAAATATTTATTAAGTAAATTCTATTGTGAGATTGAGACATTTTTCAAAGGCAAATTATTCCTGTTTACCTGAATCACAGAAAACAATTACACACTTTTTGTCTGTAAGTGCCTACATTTACACTGTTTGCTTTCAGATAGGGTCCTTTCATTGCCCTAAGCACATCTGTAATAGGATGAAAGCAAAATTGTGGATTTATACTTAAAATAAGAGAAACTAAAGTAAGAAGTTGTTTTAAGCTACTAGAATAAATAAAGAATATACTCATATGGAATACGTGTGCTTTCTGGTACAATTTTCCTTCTAGAACATCTCTCTTCCCACCCCACTATTCCAACATACTGAGGAAGGGAGTACACTCTGATAAGCCCTACCCTGGCCAATATAAAAGATCTGAAATCAACAATAAGGCTTTTACTCTTCAAGTTAGGAAGAGCAAAGGACAACTTCACAGCTCCTCAGAGGCAGCTGTCAGAAGAACCACAAACACAGAGCTCAGTGCCTGAGCCTTGCTGCCTCCAAAGGAAGCCAAGGCCCTGTTCTCCCTGAAGAACAGCTATGAAAGATGTGTGCCAAATCACAGTAATTTTGACTATTTAATAATTTCTTGGTAGCAGAAAATAATTCATAGGCATCTGTGGAGTAATATGAGGTATAACGATTCAATTGCATTTTAATTATGAAGAAATCTACCATGCTGGAATCTGCAGAAATATAAATGAGTCAGTACATATTGTTTTTGCAGTATTGTTAGCACTCATAGTTCCAAAGGGAGTGCATTGTTTAAGCTAGTCCTTTGCTCACCATGTAAATTATTTCCCCTCAGTGGTTCAAGAAAAATGCTAAATTGCTAATTCCTTGATGGAGCTTCAGTAAAAGTTGAATCGTTCCCCGTTGTCTTGACTGTGATGAAAGTTTATATACATATATATATATGTATATATATATATATATGTATGTGTATATATATACACACACACATATATATATATATACACACACACACACACACATATATATATATATATATATATATATATATATTTGTCAGAATTGTTTGCCAAGATGTTTCATTGATCAGGAAATACCTTTGTCTATCCAAAAAGCCTAATGAAAGAGTCTCACAGTGAGCAGTTTTCCTTCTGAACAGAATGGGTTTTTACAAGGCATATGGAGGCAATGCTCAGCCACAATAGAAAAAAAGACAAATTTAGGGATGCAGTGAAGTTTGGAAAGCAGAAGGATGCCAGAGAAAATCATTGGTATATGTTACTTGCTTCAAAACTTTGTATATTCACCTTCAAATTATAGGTTTCTGTGTCCTTGGAGGGGAGAATTATTTGTGAACTCATTTGAGAGTTTTCTCTCAATATGAGTGCTCCAGCTCCCTATGTCGTCACCAATAGGGACTGACTAGGCTAAACCTTCACCTGTATAGTTTGTAAAAGCAACAATAAAAATCTCTTCAATATAAACATATACACCAAATAGTGCAATGCCTGCATTTAAGATATTACCATTCTCTAATGTATGATGTTCTTAACACTCATGAACAATTTAGAACACAAATAACCTGCTCATTGAGAGAGCAACTGTATATATTTTTCCCAAGACAGAAAATCTGTGAGTGAGGGGGTTAGAGTTGGTCCAGAGCCTATTCCTCTGCTCCTTTCACTGGATGATAGAAAAGAAGCCGTCTGATAAAAACCCACAGATACAATTCTATCAATCCAGTTGCTTCAGGGAAAAAAAAAAAAAAAAAAACCCAGAGAAAAAAAGGAACTGTAGTGATATTCTCTCTGGGCAACACAATCATGTGTTAGTGGAGGATTTCTGAATACCTTTATACAAAAGAATTATAAATCTTGTGAGAAATCAATGGGCAAGTTATTGGTGGGTGGGAACAGAGAGCAGAGTAGCATTTAGGAGCTGAGATTCTGCCAGTGGAATGATTGGGGTTATAATCTCACAAAAACCAATAATATTCTTAAGCTAGTTCCTTCTGTTTTCTGAGAATTATGTTCCTTTTCTATAAAATGAGGATGTACAAAAATAAAAAACAACCTTTAACTTCATACGGAACCAAAAGAGAGCCCACATAGCCAAGACAATCCTAAGCAAAAAGAACAAAGCTGGAGACATGACACTACCTGACTTAAAACTATATTATAAGGCTACAGTAATCAAAACAGCATGGTACTGGTACCAAAACAGAGATATAGATCAATGGAACAGAACAGAGGCCTTGGAGGCAATGCCACACATCTACAACCATCTGATCTTCGACAAACCTTACAAAAACAAGCAATGGGGAGAGGAATCCCAGTTTAATAAATGGTGTTGGGAAAACTGGCTAGCCATGTGCAGAAAACAGTCACTGGACCCCTTCCTGACACCTTACACTAAAATTAACTCCAGATGGATTAAAGACTTAAACATAAGTCCTAACACCATAAGAATCCTAGAAGAAAACCTAGGCAAAACCATTCGGGATATAGGCATAGGCAAGGACTTTATGATTAAAACACCAAAAGCAATGGCAACAAAAGCCAAAATAGGCAAATGGGATCTAATTAAACTCCAGAGTTTCTGCACAGCAAAAGAAACAATCATTAGAGTGAACCAGCAACCAACAGAATGGGAAAATATTTTTGCAATCTACTCATCTGACAAAGGGCTAATATCCAGAATCTACAAAGAACTAAATCAGATTTAAAAGAAAAAAACAAACCCATTCAAAAGTGGGTGAAGGATATGAACAGACACTTTTCAAAAGAAGAGATATATGAGGCCAAGAAGCATATTAAAAAATGCTCATCATCACTTGTCATTAACGAAATGCAAATCAAAACCACATTGAGATACCATCTCACGCCTGTTAGAATGGCCATCATTAAAAATCTGGAGACAACAGATGCTGGAGAGGATGTGGAGAAATAGGAATACTTTTACACTGTTGGTGGGAGTGTAAATTAGTTCAGCCATTGTGGAAGACAGTGTGGCAATTCCTCAAGGACCTAGAAATAGAAATTCCATTTGACCCAGCAATCTCATTACTGAGTATATATCCAAAGGATTATAAATCGTTCCATTATAAAGACACATGCACAAGTATGTTCATTTTGTCACTGTTTACAATAGCAAAGACCTGGAACCCACCGAAATGGCCATCGATGATAGAGTGGACAAGGAAAATGTGGCACATATACACCATAGAATACTATGCGGCCATAAAAAATGTTAAGTTTGGCCGGGCGCGTTGGCTCACGCCTGTAATCCCAGCACTTTGGGAGGCCGAGGCGGGTGGATCACGAGGTCAAGAGATCGAGACCATCCTGGTCAACATGGTGAAACCCCGTCTCTACTAAAAACTACAAAAAAATTAGCTGGGCATGGTGGCGTGTGCCTGTAATCCCAGCTACTCAGGAGGCTGAGGCAGGAGAATTGCCTGAACCCGGGAGGCGGAGGTTGCGGTGAGCCGAGATCGCGCCATTGCACTCCAGCCTGGGTAAAGAGCGAAACTCCATCTCAAAAAAAAAAAAAATAAAAAAATAAAAATAATAAAAAAAAAAATGTTAAGTTTGTGTCCTTTGTTAGGACATGGACCAATCTGGAAACCATCATTCTCAGCAAACACAAGAACAGAAAATCAAACATCGCATGTTCTCACTCATAGGTAGATGTCAAACAATGAGAACACATGGATACACAGGGGGGAGCATCACACACTGGGGTGTGTTGGGGGGACTAGGGGAGGGGCAGCAGGAGGTGGGGAGGTTGGGGAGGGATAACATAGGGAGAAATGCCAGATATAGGTGACAGGGGGATGGAGGCAGCAAACCACATTGCCATGTATGTACCTATGCAACAGTCCTGCATGATCTGCACATGTACCCCAGAACCTAAAGTGCAATTTAAAAAAAACAGGAATTATATATATATATACACATATATTTATAAAGAAATTTAATGTCAGGTTAAATAGATGAATAAACAAATCTAAAGGGAAAAAAAAACTCATCACAGCCTGAAAGTTCAGTAGTTTTGTCCAATTACTAACCTCAGTGAGATACTATAGCTTCTGCAGAATACCTCTGAATCTGGTTGAAAGAACTGTATGAGTCCAAGCCAAGAGCTCTGCTGTCTGCAGGATGAAAGACACATTGGAAGAGTTCCCACAGCACTATGAGGAGGGTGCAGAGGGTGTGGTGGAGGGGTTACAGCCCAGTGTTATATAGAAACAGGAGCATCAGCAGCAAAGGACAGGGGAAATGCTGTTAGAACCAGACAATCCCCACCTCCACACCCCACTCCCCTTAGTGGAATAAAATTTATCTTGTCATTCCTTAAAAAAAAAAAAGATTTATTTAAGTTTGAATATGATATGAAAGGAATCTTCTTTTTTTCAATTATCTAATTTTTATTATACTTTAAGTTCTGGGATATATGTGCAGAGTTATGCAGCCAACAAACATACGAAAAAATGCTCATCACCACTGGTCATTAGAGAAATACAAATCGAAATCACAATGAAATACCATCTCCCACCAGTTGGAATGGCAATCATTAAAAGGTCCGGAAACAACAGATGCTGGAGAGGATGTGGGGAAAGTGGAACCCTTTTACATTGTTGGTGGAAGTGTAAATTAGTTCAACCATTGTGGAAGACAGTGTGGCGATTCCTCAAGGTTCTAGAACTAGGAATCTTTCTTTTAAAAACACAACAAAAAATCACTGCAATCATACCTGTGGTCATTTTCTTTCCTACCTTGTTTTTAAGTTATTCAGCTGAGGCAACATTTCTGTTAAAAAATCAGACCTCAGAATCTGGCACACCTGTGTGTGAATACTGGAACTTCCACCTACCAGCTGTGTGATCCAGGGAAAGTTGTCTAACAGGTCTAAGCCTCAGTTTCCCCACCTGAAAAATAGGAAAAGAATTGACACTGTTGTGAAGATGAAATATGTTAATCACTTGGTGGCCTGCAAAGTACCGTGAACATTTGGATGTTCATACAGAACATTCCATAAAATCATTATTGTTTTTGTCACTACATTTTGCGGTTAGGAATGCTTTTACTCTTACAGGGGACAAAAGACATTAGCCCAGTCATTTTTACCTTCAGCTTAAGTATCAATCCACCCTTTTAAATCTTTTCAGAAGCCTGTAAAATTGCCCATTTCCGTTTATGTGATTGTTAGCTATAACAGCCGACTGTGTTCCTTAACCTTTTCTCCTACCATTGCTTTAGATCTTCATTTCCATCACCTTCACATTTACATTTAAATAAACATGCAGAATCCTATTGACTCTGCCCATTTTTGGTAAAACTAGAGAGATCTTTGCTTTTTCAGGTATTCTCCATCTTAAAAATAATTACTATTCAGCAAGTTTTTAATCACTTATTTTCAGGTTTCCAAGATTCTTCATATGCTGCCTAGTTTTTCAAAAATTTGAGAAGAAAGTGATGTTGCTATAAAAAATAGTTCTTTCACATAAAAAGAGTAGAAGAAAAATGTCAGAGATAAGGGGAGGGAAAGAATGAAAGTCTGTGAGCAAGATATCTGTCTCGTATGTTTATGAGTCAGAGGAAGAAAACTGGGGGGAAAAACTATGGGGAAAGAAAAGGAAACAGATTGGGAGACTAATTTAAAGCAGAATCAACTAAAAGGAAGTTGAAGATTTGAAAAAATAAAACAGCAGCATCAAGAAGAGAAAGTCTGGTGAAAAAGGAGAGATATGAAAAACTTATAGAAATTAATGTATATGACAAATTCAACCCACATTTAAATAGAAATGCAGAGATTTTAAAAACATGAGAGAAGGATTTAATAAAAGGTTCTCATAACCCATAAAAATAAAGATATTTTCCCTAACTTTTATTTTATTTATTTATGTTTTTGGACAAAGTACATTTACTCTCAAATTTCTAAGCCTTATTATACTCTTGTGCCATTTTCTCATTCATTCTACAATTATTCTTAAGGCCAAATAAGTTATTGACACACAAATTTATGTTCTGTCCTTAAGTATATTTCCCAAGAAGGTAGTTGGATTGTTATTCAAATTATCTATAAAAATTATCTAAAGTAGTATACTAAGAAAATATGCTTAAGCTTCTGGATCTATGTGTGTGATATCCTAGATCCTTCAGATGTCATACTCACTGAAAAAAATTAAAATTCTAGAAAATAAATATTAATGCACATCAGTTCTTCCCTGAGCTGGCAAGAAACTAACCAATAATCAGAAGCCAAAAAATAAAGTAAAAGAACATAGCATAGGGATAGGTAAGTGCTCACCAACACACCTGACTTTCACCTAGAGGCATCTGCTGAGCCTGGTGTCCCTGAGCATCTGCTCTGATGTTATGACAGGAACAGTGAGCCAAAGATTAATCCTAGATCCTATAAGATGCAGAATCAAAGAGGAGACTCCATATGCAATTGGTACTCTAGAAGGCTATATCCCCAGTTCAAGGATGAACTGGATATAAAAACATATCATAGAGGAAATCTTCCTGTCTTGACAGAAGAACAAAAAGAAATGCTCCTTGATGATGAGGACAGAATCACTGAGCCTTTGAAAGGTTTATAACTCAAGTGCTAAAGGGACTATCAGTAACAAATTAATAAGTTAGCTGTTGTTTTTTAATATCCATTATCTTGACAAAATAAAGGAACCTATGTCAAGATTACAGCAAAGAGAGGAACACTTAAAGAAAATGTATTTCTTTTATTGAAATTGGAAGAGACTGAATTCAGCAGCAGAGTAGTGATTGCTTATATTCATGTTGGGATCCAACAAAAGGATACAGACAGGAAACATCCACTTTCGGGATACCAAAAGGAATTTAATTAATAGCCTCACAAAGACATGTAATTACTCAAGGTCCAACAGACACAGGGATCACTGAAGGAGTCCATGTAATACTCAGAGAAAAAAAAATGTCCTTTCATGCTCTCTTTGTGGGATGCATGGCACCCGAGCACCACAGAGTCCTCATTCTCTCCTATTCTAACTTCCCTAACTGATTTAAAAAGCATCTCTGAAGTATCTGATCTGAAGCCAACACTGAGATAAGCAAAGACAACACAGAAATGAAGGAGATATGCAGAACATTTTGAATAGCACTGGTCTAAATTATAAGTGGCTTTGAAATTCATAAAGGAGTATAGTCTGGGAGAAGAAAGAATGAAGACTGATGTATTAGTACATAACAGAAAAAATGATATGCAACAAATGTCTAGAGTGGCAAAGTATGGGGGGACAACAGGAGGCAGAGAATTAGCTTTGATGGAGAGAGCCAGTAGTTGCTTATCAGCTGAATCAAAGGAAGGAGGCCCTAAGAAAAGGAGTAGAAGAGCTTGTTTGGTGAGTAAGAATAAAAGCACGGTATTCTAGGAAGGAGTCATGGCATGGGAACAGGCACAAAGACATGGAAGGACTTGGTGTATTTATGTGACAATAAAATGTACTATAGGGTAAATAATCAGCCAAATAGCAGCAAGAGCAGCTAGCTTCCCATGCAAGAAGCTGCTGGGCCAGGGGAAGTGGCCTCCTCTGGTCAAGTTCTCCATAGCAAGGGGAAAGATCAACCACTGCTGATTCAGGGATAGCAGCGAATCCCTGGCGATTTCTAGATTCAGCTGCCTGGAAAAACTCTATTAGCTACTAATTTGGAAAACATATGGAGTGGTAATTGGGGTTGTGATGTAAGGGTACAGAGAAATTCACTTGCTGATAACACAAAGAGAGGACAAAAGTGATGTCATTCTTATTATAGAAGGCTTTTATTTGCATATGTATATAAAATGAGCTCTTTTGCATCTGAAGAATCTATTAGAAGCCACAAAATGAAGACATGATGCATTCACTCATTCAGCCAAAGTGTTTTATCACTTATGGATATCAGTTATAAGTCTAGTGCTGAAGGCATAGCAGTGAGGACAAGATCAATGCTCACATGGCATCAAATTCTACTAGAATCATCAAAAATTGATGAGTCTTGATGTAATTAGCTGCAGCAATTAAATAGATATGGTCCAAGTGACATTGCAAACATGATGTGCATCAAGATAACCTGGAGGGTTTTTTTTTTTTTACAGAGCCTAGCTCCAGTCACTATCCATCTTGTGCTTTTTAACAAGTTTCTCTGCAAAACTTTGATATGTAGTCAGCTTCAAGAAACAGTCACATAGATCATTGCTTCTCAAACAATCTGTGGTAAAAGTCCAGAATGTTATTTCATGTTTGTCTTTCTTAATTTCCAATCTATAGTATACCAATAGTATTATAAAATATAATAAGAAGTTATGAGAAAAATAAGACTCTGCTTGAGTATCTCAGTAAAGTCAAACTGCTGCAAAAGTTCCTAATTGTTTACCCTTAATTCCTGTACCTCCCTCATTGTGGTGGGAAGGTATCAGTTTGTACACCAGCTCCAAAACATTTTGAGTAGCACTGGTCTAAATTATAAGCGGTTTTGAAATTTACAAAGGAACTTCAGTGTTGTTTTGTGACCCAGGAAGTCAGCACAAAGAAGGTAGAGGTAAGAGGGAGAAAAACCACTCATGGAAGGATAGCATGCACTAAGACACAGAGAAAACTCTATTTCTTAGGGTAGCTGCCATCAACTATGCAGTAAATGTTTGTGTGTGGTATTATCTTAGCAAATGTAGAAATTAAACAAGTGAATCCTCACTTCTGAGAGACTGGTCATCTAAGTCAATGAAACAGCTAAACATAGCTCATGTAGGTACAAAGTAATTTATATATGTATGAAATATAGATAAGTACCCATATATACATACAGATATGCATATCTTTAATATTTTATATATTGAAGAGCACACATGTTATACATACCTGTGTACATGTACACACATACGTGTTCACTTGTGTTTCTTTTCTAGTGTATATCCAGGACTAATTATTATTGATTTTACACAACCACACCAATACCCTCTTCTACAGGATTCTTTGTAGTCACTAAGGAGTGGGATATAGGAAAGGTAGTTTAGAAGTGGTCTATAGTAAACCTTTATTTGTTTATTTGTTTTAGCTTAGTGATGTATATCTTATCTAAAGGGATGTACACCTTTAAAAAACCCTCTGTAAGTCATTTGGCATTGTATAAACAGCTCAGTGATCCATGTCATAAAACAACACATCAAGGATATATTTTATTACTTCATTCAGCAAACAGCTTAAATATTAATTCTGTTTACTACAGGAACTTAAAGAAAAAAAATTCAGCCGTGGCCAAAGGTCACAGTAAGAAGCAGTCAGATGTCGGTTGAGGGACTCACTGCTCTCTCTACTCCCCATCCCAAACTCTCCTCATTTACCCTGAAAAAATGGCCAGCCTGAAGTGTAAATGCAACGGTAGTCTTCTTCCTATAGGTCACCTGATGACATCCCCAAAACCACCTTGTTCTAAACTTAGAACTTCTACTGATTAAATTCAAACCCCATAGAGAATACTCCAAATAGGGAAAATTTAGGTAAGAAAGATTAGTTTAGCTCTTTCAGGAAGTAAAATTGTTTATTTATTTTTTTAGATTCCATTTACCCTATTTTGTTAATGAAAGGCAAAAATTCTTCTACATCAATAGAAAAGTGATTCGAATCTAAATTCTCCGATAACAAGAGCTTATCAGAGAATTTAGATATGATAATTTAAATTTAGATAATTTAATTCTCTGGAACAAGAGCTTAAATATTTTTCTCTTGGTTATAGAAAGACGTTCATTTCAACATCTTCCAATGTCTTACTTTTATCTGTAAACAATTTATATTATAGTATTCAAACAGGGTTTAGCATTCTTAGAACAACATATCAGAAAACAGTGCTATGTAACCTCAGTGATAATATTTTAGAAGCCCTTATGGGGTATTTGTGATCAGTAGTTAAGTGGGAGGTCTATATTTCTTACAGAAGTAAAGGTGGTCTGGAGAAGAAAATAATTAGCAATAATACAAGTATTGCTTATAGGATATAGAGACAAAAGCATGACAGAGAGATTCACTCAGTTTGCAAAATCAAGGAAAAAAGGCAGGAAATGCTTCACTACCTATCTGTTTCTTTCTGTGGGAAAATGTATTTTTTTCTGAAATATTATTTTAAAAAACCTGAAATGTCACTTGCAGCAAGCTTCCAGCTGAGGTAGATGACCTTACCTGCCTTTTTCTGCATTAGGAATTAGTTATTTTTTTCATAAGCATGTTCTCATGTGTAACAGCTAAACAACTTAAATATTTGTTAACCAAAAGTTAAGGAAACTTCTTGCCTTTATTATAATATTGTTTTGTTCTACTCCTGCATTGTTTCATTACTTCAAAAACATCTGAATTTTCATTCACTTTCTTACCATTATAAGTGTCTCATGGGTGGAGATTCATTTCTGAAAGCCATAAAAAATTCATTTGATTCATAATGGAAGAACTGGTTGTGAATTACATTACCAGAGCTGTTCTTGATATGACTGTCCGTTAAAATAAAACTCAATAGTTGAGAAACTCCCTTGAAATTATAAAAGAATTTTTTTAAAGTTACTGATTTGAAGGACTGACTTTATTATTGTGTCAATCAATATGCCTAAGCAATAGGTCTATTCTTCTAAATCCTGAATAAATAACCCATTAAAAAATTCTGAAAAAATCGTTTTCAACCAGAAAGAGTAGCTACTAAGTAATATGTAAAACCAATTAGATGCATGAAGGGTTTAAATTTAAAAATTTATGAACACTGAACAAAACATCTTATACTTTCTTCTACAAAATAAGCTGAAAAGTCATCTCTAAAGTCTCCAGACATCATGTCACAAACCACAGTACTATTAAAGATTAAAAATGTCAATAGAAGCATCCTTCAAATACCCAATGAATTAAAAATTACATTTACTTTGTTCTGAATGGAATCTTAGATAGGGAACTTTATTTACATTGAATCTTAATGAAGCCACCAGAGGAACTGACCATAGGGGCTCCAAATTTCTACCTGAGAAGGATTTAGTGGTCAATATGTGATTGGAAGAGGTCTTTGAGGCTGAACTTGCAAAGTACTGTACATGAGGCCAATAGTTCATGACTTATCCACATCAAAGAAGAGGGAATGAATGATGGAGGGAAGAGATGTCAGGAGAATAGAGGTAATATAGAAGGAAACCGAAAACAAAGCAGGAAAGGGAGCAATAATAGTCTCCACACACTGCCGCTTTGGTTCCAAACAAATTATGTGAAGATATCTTTTCAGCATTAATCATTCAAGAGAAACTGGTCTGGTTTACCTTATTAAGCTCCTTATTAAACCCCTAAAAAATAACTGCCTCCCAGCTGTAGAGAAGAAAACATCAGGGCCAATGGACCTATCCTGGACTCGAATTCTGTTTCTCCACTTATTAATTGCACAACTTAATTTCTTAGTTTCTTAGTCTCTCTCAGATTTTTTCTTCATCTTCAATTGGAAATATTAATAATCAGCCCCTAGACTGGTGCCTGGAACATAATAAGCACTCAATAAATGAATGGATGATGGAATGAATGCTTACCTTGCATAGGTAATATAAAGATCAAAATAAGAGAGTATATGCAAAATGTCTGACATCCAGTAGGGATGCAACAAAGATTAATGTTCTTTTATTTCACTCCTCCCACCATAATCACAACCTCCCTCCTATTCCTTAATGAATTAAAGTAAAATAAGCCAGTTGTTTAAGGCAAATCTCTACTTGGTTCTTTTCTAAATCCCAGAGAAACAGCAACTGAGGGAGGTAAGAAGAGAAGAGACAGTGAGAGGAAATCAAGAGGTTCCTTCCTTTTCCTCCTTAAGTATATTTCAATAAAAGTGAGGCATAACAGCTCATGCCTATAATCTCACCACTTTGGGAGGCAAAGGAGGGAGGGTCACTTGAGGCCAGGAGTTCAAGACTAGCCTGGACAACATATTGAGACTCCATCTCTACAAAAAAAATTAAATTAGCCAGGTGCAATGGTGCATACCAGTTTAGTCCTAGCTATTAAGGAAGCTGAGGCAGGAGTCTAAGGCTGCAGTGAGCTGAAATCACACCACTGCACTCTAGCCTGGGTGACAAAGCAAGACCCTATCAACAAAAAGAAGTGAGCAATAACTATAGCCACAGGCAGAGCTATCATCGGAAGTTTCCTCAGAGCATAGCCTGTCCCAATCTCTGGTGATCTCTCTTATCCAACATTGACCAGAGTTTTGGGTCCAGGCTTTAGGGACACCAAGGCACAGGCAGACATGGGCAGTGACCCGTGATGAGGCTGTGACTTTGCTGGTAGGGCCTGGACATGAGTGGCAGTGATCAACTCCCAGCTCTATCCTTTCCTTCTCCAGTCTTTCTCAAGGGTAATACATCATAGGACCTTTAAACCCCAAAAAGTGCATTCACAGATGACTCATGCCTCACCATGACACTTAAAATCACAAGAATATTTCTGGCCCCCTGTGATATTGAGGGAGACAGAGTCAGCTGGGGAAGCACAGCTGTACCCTCACATGATCCCTGAGGCTCAAACCCAATACATATTGGACTTGCTGAAGTCCTGAAAGCCCTGCTTTCAAATGCATCATTATGTATGAGAGTATTTTGGCATCATCACCAGCTTTGTCCTTTTTACTACAGCAGAATCGGGGAAACCAGGAATAAAGACTATTTTAGTGCATTGGTAACTCATGTTCTTCACAACAGGAGGAATAAATTTAGGTCATCAGAACTATAATGCCTTTATGAAAAATACTGTCACCTAATGATACAAAGCAAAAATTGAAAAAAGGCATTCTTAGTCTGTCTTCTTTGCCCTTATTAAATTCACCTCCTATGAAGTTAGAACTCAAAAAGAAAATCAGCATTAAAGCTTCCCTGTGTCTTTGTAACACCCATGAACAGCATATGCTATCATATTAGCTACAAGCATACAGCAAAATAATACGAATAGAAGAAAAATACTTCTTTATTGGAACGGGGAGAAAGCAAAGCCTGTGGCGAGAAAAATGCCCCTCCCAATCTTTCAGGCAACTCTTCTGCAATGAATTAATAGCATGAGACTGGTGCTATTAATGGTGTGATGGCTTATGCCTTTTATACCAGCACTTTGGGAGGCCAAGGCTGGTAGATCACTTGAATCAGGAGTTCGAGACCAGCCTGACCAACATGGTGAAATCCTGTTTCTATTAAAAAAAAATACAACCGGGTGGGGTGGTGCTCACCTGTTGCCCTAGCTACCTCAGAGGCTGAGGCAGGAGAATCACTTGAACTCAGGAGGCAGACACTGCAGTGAGCTGAGATTATGCCAAAAGCACTCCAGTCTGGGTGACAGAGTGAGACTCCAACCCCCCCCCCCCCAAAAAAAAAAAAAAAAAAAAAAAAACCATAGTATGAGACTGTAAAAAAGGGGGGAAAATGTACCTTCCTAAATTTTAATCCTACTTTCCTCTTTCTGTCAAACAGTTCTCTTCCTCCTCCTTCGTGACATCTGAAAATGGTTCACTGTGCCAAATGAATGCAGAAAAGCCTTTATATAGGAGGTGAGATGCCATATCCTCAGAATCACTTAATGTAGGCTTACTGAAAAGGGAGATGTAAAATATATATTTCTTAAACTTGTCTTTTAGGCCAGCATTTTAGCCACCAAAGAGCTTTCACATCAGACAGGCTTCCTTTATTTATTTTTTCTTTTTTTTTGCCAGACAGAGTCTCTATCACCAGACTAGAGTGCAGTGGCACAGTCTTGGCTCACTGTAACCTCTGCCTCCTAGGTTCAAGAAATTCTCCTGCCTCAGCCTCCTGAGTAGCTGGGACTACAGGTGTACACCACCACGCCCAGCTAATTTTTGTATTTTTTGCTAGAGATGGGGTTTCACCATGTTGGCCAGGGTTGTCTCGATCTCTTGACCTTGTGATCCGCCTGCCTTGGCCTCCCAAAGTGCTGGGATTATGGGCATGAGCCACCATGCCTGGCTAAACAGGCTTTCATTCTGATCAGCAATGTTCCCCTTATTAGTTGTGTGGCCTTGGAAAATTTGCCAAACTTTCTGACCCTTGATTCTCCTTCTGTGAAAGAGATTCGGGGAAAAAAATAGTGTTTTGTGAGTTTAAATGTAATCATATATATCTGAGGCTATAGTGAACATATTATATGATTCGGCATAGTTAGAGCTTTCTGAGCAAATTAAAGCAATTGCTAGAGGTTAAATTATGACTGATTTAGATACCTAGAGAACTCCAGAGAGAGAGAGAGAGAGAGAGAGAGAGAGAGACAATCTGCACTGTAAAGCTGGAGACCCTCATGTCATCTCTTTCTCCCGGAGAGATTTATTTATATTCCAAAGGACTAGGTGAGAATTCAGGATCCTTCCTATTATGTTGCCAAGGAGACCCTCTCAGGAGGGGAGGAGGATGGCATAGATAACCCACATTCATTATTTTAGGATTCCTCACCTAAAATATAGACTCCTAGGTGTAGGGTTTTAATCTATCTGGCTATCATTATTTTCTGTGAATAAATAATAATAGCATTCCTCCTAAGAACTGAAATAAGACAAGAATGTCCACTGTCACCACTCCTATTCAACATAGTGTTGGAAGTCCAAACTAGAGCAATCAGGCAAGAGAAAGAAATAAAAGGCATCCAAATTGGAAAAGAAGAAGTCAAATTATCTCTATCCACTGATAATATGACCTTATACTTAGAAAACGCCAAAGACTCCTCCAAAAGATCCCTAGATTTGGTAAATGACTTCAGTAAAGTTTCAGGATACAAACAAAATCAGCATATGAAAATCAGTAGTATTTCTATACACCAGTAATGATCAAGCTTGAGAACTCAATCCCATTTACAATTGCTACCAAATAAAAAAAATACCTAGAAGGTATTTTACACAAGAAGGTTAAAGATCTTGTTAATGAACCACAGTTGGGTGCACTCGCCTGGTGTGGTGAGGCCAAACATCCACACTGAAGTTTGCAGCTCGAGAAAAGGAGGATGTTTATTTGCAAAGTGCCAAGCAAGGAGAATCAGGCAACTCACTCAAAACCTGACCTCCTCAATAGCTTGCAAGCAAGGTTTTTTAAAGGCAGGGGGAAATTTCAGGAAAGGTGAAGTTACAGGCAAAATTACAATTCAACACAGGGAGTACCTGGAGGTTATACATTTGTTTGGCCTACAAAGGAGGGTTATTTGAAGCAAGGGCTTGCAGGTCATTCATAGGTAGATTTAAAGATTTTCTAATTTGCAATTGGTTACAGAAAAGAAGCTTTGTTTATAAATTGGGGGGTCAAAAGAAAAAAATGTTATCTCTGGCATGTGAGAATGGCTTCCTCCAGGCCCTCAGAAAGAACTGTGGAACAAAGAGCAAAGGTCAGAGTTCAGTCCTCAGTTCCCCCTTATCTGAGGTCTATGTGCCAGCCAATTTGTTTGGTGGGGGTCTGGATTTCTGAAAAAAACTCAGGGACATACATTAAGATGTTACTTTTAGTTTCTGTAGGAGACCAAACATCCCATAACTCCAATTTTTTTGGCTATTGTTTTAAGCCACTATTACCTTCTTGCTTATTAAGTTGCTCAGTTACATCTCAGGGCTAGCTAGGTTCCTTGAATTTCACTCAAAGGAATAAGATTTTCCTTTCTTTCCATGCTTGGTGAGACTGCATGCCCCTAAGAGGTGTCTCTGCTCCATCTCAGTGTTCACAAAGAAAAGTACAGAATGCTAATGAAAGAAATCATAAATTACACAAACAAATGGAAAAACATCCCATGCTTACCAATTAGAAGAATCAATATCATGAAAATGATCATACTGCCCAAAGCAATCTACAGATTCAACACAATTCTTCCTATTAAAAAACCAATGTCATTTACAAAAATGTCAATAGGAAAAAAGTTGATGTCAATAAGAAAAAAAAAATAACCCTATTAAAAGTGTACATTATATTCTTTTTCTTCCTTTCTAAAAAAAAAAAAAAAAAGTGTACAAAGAACATGAATAGACATTTTTCAAAAGAAGACACACAAATGGTCAAAGAACATGAAAAATGTTCAACATCGCTAATATCAGAGAAATGCAAATCAAAACTCCAATGAAATACCATCTTATACCAGTCAGAATTATTATTAAAAAGACAGAAAACAACAAATATTGGTGAGGATGTGGAGAAAAGGTACACTTATATACTGTTGGGAGGAACATAAATTAGTACATCCTCCATGGAAACAGTATAGAGATTTCTTAAATAACTAAAAATAGAACTACCATTCAACCCAGAAATCCCTATAGTAAGCATCTACCCCAAAGAAAAGAAATCATTATATTAAAAAGACACCTGCATTCATGTTTATCACAGCACTATTCACAATAGTAAAGTCATGGAGCCAACCTAAGTGTCCATCAGATGACTGGTAAAGAAAATGTGATCTATACAAACCATGGAATACTATTCAGCCATGAAAAATAATGAAATTGTGCCTTTTGCAGCAACATGGATAGAAGTGGAGCCCATTATCTAAAGTGAAATAACTTAGAAATAGAAAGTCAAATACTGCAGGTTCTCACTTATAAGTGAGACACATGAGGATACAGAGTGGAATAACATAGGAGACTCCAAAAATGGGAAGGTGTGAGGGGGAGAAAGATAAAAAATTACCTTTATGTACAATTTACACTATTCAGGTGATGGTTACACTAAAAGCCAAGACTTCGACTTTGTTACAGAGCAATATACTCTGCTTCAGAAACTTCATGCATGCACTCAGGATAATATCAGTAAATATAAATATTTTTTAAATGTCATAAAATATGGCTTATCTAGTCAAGTACCTGACATGTATAGATACTTAATAAATAGTTTTCTTCAAGTTGATTTTTTAAACAAAATTTCAGTCATAGAAACTCATTTTGAAATGCATACTTAGTGTTCTTTCCTAGTCAGGATTGCATTATGACATTTATAGGTGAGTCTCACATTAATAAAATCTGACAGTCACATAGCCATATCTGAAACAGATAAATCAGGAACAGTTGTTCATATATTACAAATAGACTTTTCATTTCCTATTAGAAAGCAGACATGAGTAAGGGGCACTCTTTCAAGTTAATAAAATTTCATCTTTTACTTAAAATGGCCCACAAAAATATCCCCTGTCTGATATACAAATTTGTAGAGTATTTGGCTATTATTAGCTACAGAAACTCCAAGGGACAATAGAAACATTAAAGACTATATGTACTGATTGTTATACTAGTAGTGTTGGTAGTAGTAATAAGTACTAGAAATAATCATTATGGCAATAACAATAATAATTAACATTCAGTAACTACCTAATAAATGCCAGATACCATGCTAGCTTACATGTTTTATTTCATACTCACAAGCTTCTCAGTTACATGTCCTCTATTTTACAAATGAGAAAAATGAGTTTTAATGAGGCCAAATAATCTGTTCAATTTATACAGGCATTAAATATTAGAGACTTTAATACAGACCTCTCTGAGGCACAGACCACAGACATAATCACTATGCACCCTTTTCCCCTTGCTCCTTCTAGGAGATAATCCAGGTAGAAACTTAGGTAGTCTTAGGACAAAAGAGGCTGCTGGAGCTAGCTATAGTAGGCATACGACTTTGGCTTCTAGCATTCCCCAGGTATCATTTTTGAAACTATACAGCCATAAAAAGATTTGCAATTTCTGTAAATTATCAGAAATGAAAAGGAATCACACACAGTGACAGATGAATTTCTTATAATACTTCTAATATAAAATAAATTCTCCAAATAATGAGTTAATTACATGATACATGCATGTGCTCAGACACACACATATACATACATCTTCATATGCTTTTACACAGAGGTACACACACACACACACGTTTTGAACATTCAGACCTCCAAGGAAAAAGACTTTTAATGCCCATAAACAGAAGCAGAGTTAGCATATCTCAGAATCTACATCAGTTTTTTTTTTCTTTCTCTTTATAGTTCTATGTATTTGTCTAGGAACACCTGCTCCCACCCTGGTATTTGTCATCTATATGAATAATTTCAGTTGCTAAGGGGAAACATCTTATTTCAAGTGTTGGTCCAGCTCATCTGATGCTTTCAAATAGCGAAGTGTGTGAGCTCTTCTGCCTTTCTTGGCTAGATGTGGGATCAGCCTGCAGCAGTAGATAGGAGCAAGATAGAAACCAATTCCTCTCCAGACGAAATCACTGTAAGCCAAAATGACTGTATCAGATAATTTTCAAAATTACAGATAAATGAGAATAAATCAAGGGTTATGTTTAAAGAAAGGAGTTCATGTAAAGGCCAAAAGATAGAAGAATAGAAGAAAAAAAAGATGTCGAAAGAAACTGGAAGATAAATTAGCCTATCTGAGTATCTTACCTAGAATCACACTTGTCAAATCCCACTTTAATTATAGTATGTTCAAAGACAGCAGAGAAATAGTCAAAAGGAGTGTAGGGATTGTAGGAAAGCTTCCCTTCTTCTCTCCCTGACATTTCACTGGAATCAACTGATAACAGACAGATTGACAGGAGAAAAGACATAAATGGAACCATACAAAATATGAAACTCAAAGAAGGGCCAGATGGTTGAGGCTTAAATGCCCTCTATGTAGAGGAGAGGGAAAATGGGGTGGCGGGGCTGTAAGAAATTTTAGAGGGGTAGTACATTATTTTAGAGGGAATGAATGAGCCTGAAAACAAGACAATGGTGTGTAAATTATTCTCTCTGAATGCTGGATGAGACCAAAGACAAACTATAGTTTATGTATAGGTTACAGAAAGGTGAGC
The DNA here is from genome assembly GCF_009761245.1 of Sapajus apella. Classification (NCBI taxonomy): domain Eukaryota; kingdom Metazoa; phylum Chordata; class Mammalia; order Primates; family Cebidae; genus Sapajus; species Sapajus apella. Next base: position 10,016,475 of record NW_022436941.1, on the reverse strand, counting down.
ATCAGGAAATTCACTGTGAACAAAATTGGTCTTATTAGGCAGATAAATTCTCCCAGGTTATCTCTTGAAGCTGCCATCAGAATACTTGAAAAGTCAGTCTGGGTGTGACTAAAAGTCAACTTTTAGTCTTTTCTCCATGGTTAAACTTTCTGGGATATTTAATGAGATTCCCAGGGTAGGAGCTTAAGAGAAGTGCGTTTTTTTTTTAACAAGAAGTTTCCGCAGTCAGATAAGGAAATTCCAGAGAGCCACCTCTGTGCTTGGGGAGGAGAAATAAGAGAACATTAGACAGACAATTTTGAGGAAGCTTCTGAGGTCTTCCAATTTCCCTTACTTCAAAACAACTCAGTATGTCAAATCACTACACTTTTGGGTATTGTTCTCCAAGCCCCAACAGGAGCTAAGGACCTTTTCATTAGAGACACATCTAAACTGATGTTTTGAGAGGAAAGACTTCTAAGTTAGTGAAATATGAAGAAAAAGCTCTTTTGGCGCGCATTTGTTAGTGCAGAGTAGTAAAGACTTATAATCCAACACATAATATAAAAAGCAATCCAATCACCTGCCCTATGTATATAAAAAATGCATTTGTGAACAGAATCTTCTTACCAGTAAATGGGGGAAGGCATGAGTCCAAGAACTGATTGTTCCCCAGTTCCAGTTCAATTTGGAAAATACAGTTCTCTGACCAATCTTGTTAACTGCTTATTTGTATTTCACTCAGCTTTTCTCAGCATTGTCTCATATAAATATCTCTGACCTCTGGAAAAACACAAATACCAACTAGAGAGAACCATTCATGTTTATCTCCAATGCACACATAATTACTGAACTATTAGCTTGGTCTGATAACTAAAATTCCAGGAAGCAAAGTAAATTCCTCCCTTCAGCAGACTTTCACAAGAATTGTTATAAAGGGTCTAGCTACTAATCATGAAATGCCCATTGTGGCTAGAGAGTTTATATAGTTTCCTTCAAATCTTGTCACAACCTGATGAGATAGGTACTATGATTCATTATCATGGCAAGGAAACTGAAGCAAAGTTAACTGTCCAAGGTTACATTGGAATGGAAGAACTGATACTTGAAACCAATGCTCTTCATTTCATTCAAGCCTGTATTAGTCCGTTCTATTGCTATAAAGAAATACCTGAGACTTGGTAATTCATAAAGGTTTAATTAACACACAGTTCCACATGGCTGGATAGGGGCCTCAGGAAACTTAGAATGATGGCAGAAGGGGAAGCAGGCACCTTCTTCACAAGAGGGCGGGAGAGAGAAAAGTGCAAGCAGGGGAAATGTCAGATGCTTATAAAACTGATACAGGAGACAGAAAGAAATGATTTGGGCAGATAGTGAGGGCAAAAGAGTCCCTAGCAGAACTACTCTTCTAGCAAAAAGCAGTCCAAGAAATTACCTCTTTTCTAACAAAGAGAAGCCCAGAAGATCGAGCTGCAAACATAGTTAAGGAAGCTGGAAGCTTGCATGGGGGGATGCCGGCAGCTGCACTGATAGAAAGGGCTACCTGGGGCCAGGCATGTCCACCGTGGGGGCTCCACCTTCCCTTTTTTGTTAGCACATGCACAGTAAGAAAGAAATAAGCCATATGGAGTACCTCAAACAGAGGACCTACCTACATAATAAAAGATTGGGTGGGGGCTGCCAGAGAGATTCACACCCTATGCAGATGGCACACTGGGTCCTAACCAGTTTTTTACACCCTATATACGTAGATCAGATACTGCTTCCCCACTAGCTCATCTATAAAAACCTTTGCATTTCACTGTGCATTGGCAACCCTTTTTTCTGGGACCCCTCTTTGTAGCCGAGTGCTATTCTCCTCATTTTGCTTATTAAAATTCTGCTCTAAACCTCACCATTTGCGTGTATCCATGTCCTTGATCTCTGTGGCCATGAGACCAAGAACCTCTGATGTCACCCCAGACAATGAAACCACTACAAAATCATGAGATTTTGCCAGAACTCACTCACTATCATGAGAACAGCATATGAGAAACTGCCCAAATTATTATCACCTCCCTCCCTCAATACGTGGGGATTATAGGTCCCTCCCTTGACATGTGGAGATTACAATTTGAGATGAGATTTGGGTGGGGACACAGAGAGAACCCATATAAAAGTTCCCTGGAAACTTGTAATTTTAAATGTGGCAAAAATGTTCCTCTAAGTAATAGACAACATGTAGAGCCTCTAGGTTTCCAAATGAGTGTCTTTTCAAAACAGAAAACCCTAAGCACCTGGGAAAGGAAAACTTTCCAAAATAACTTCAAGGGCTGCATGCTTATTTAAATAGCAAGATGCTTCTGTAAAAGAAGCTAAAGCTGCCAAGCGGAGTAAGATTTTCTCCAGAGCTTCAAGGTGAAGACAAATAAAGTTCACAGTATCATTACAGATAATGAAAATCATCAACAATTTCTTGCCTCCACTGTCTCTTGTTAATACTTCTGTCATGCAGATTGTCCTAATTTGACTTCAGGATTTTTCCTCTTATTGTTGCCAAGTATTATAAACACAATGAGATATGTTATAAAGTGGTATTCTGGGTCTTTTATTGCCATTATTATTTTCATTTAGTTTTCGAAATTAGATTTGACTTTACCAGCTAAGAACAGAGCTCTTCTCCATCTTTTCACATACTGCATACCAGTCAGAAATCCCCTGGCATATAACCTCTTGCTCATCAGCTTTGCAAAGCTGCCCTGGAGGAAGAGTCATGGCAAGCAGAAAAACACCTGTAAAATTCATTAAAATCTCTTCTGAGAATGATGTTTCTCTGGGACTGAGCCAGATTTACTAGGTGACAAACACACCCTTCTGGGCATTCAATTTATTGGCAAAGTTTGCTCAATTGCTCAGTAGTCTCCCTGTAACCCTCACTAATGGCAATCCCACACATGTCCTTTTATTTAAAGCAGGCCAAGTCAGAATTAGCTGAATCATCCTGTCCTAAGGAAAGGAGTAGTGTTGAATACCTGAAAAGCAGTAAGGCATCCTCAAAAGATATTTAACTTGTTTTTGAGCCAGGCACCCTAATGTGAATCTGAGCTCTGTCTTGAATTCACTGAATGTTGTTAGACAAACTAAGTCTCTATTTAATTTCTACCTAGCAAATGGAACTCCTAGGGTGCTTGTAAGTATAAAATGAGACAATGTCTTTAAAGCAAACTTGTCCACATGAGGCCCAGGATGGCTTTGAATGTGGCCCAATATAAATTGGTAAACTTTCTTAAAACATGAGATACTTTTGCAATTTTTTTTAGCTCATTAGCTATCATTAGTGTTAGTGTATTTTACGTGTGGCCCAAGACAATCCTCCTTCTTCCAGTGTGGCCCAGGAAAGCCAAAAGATTGGACACCCTTGCTTTAAAGTATTTAGTATAATGCTTGGTGTTTAGTGCAAATTTAAAATAAATGTATGTTTGTATCTGTATTTAAAATTCAGAATCATTGACAAAGTGAAAAAGGATGGTTTTGCCAAAAATAAGGATTTTACGGCTTGGTGAGTTTGTTAAATACAGGTTTAAACACAGCGAAACAGATTTCTTTTACTAAAGATGTCCAAAAGCTTTTATTATGTTAATATGCGTTATTAACTTGCTGAAAGGGGCTGTAATTTAAAAAAAAAAAAAAAATTGAGCTTCACCAATGACAATCAGACACTCAAATGTCAAATCATCATTCATAAAAGTGTCACATAGTGGGATTCAAGGGAGACCAAGAACAATTTCACCTCAATCTGAAAGAAAAAACACGAAAGGCAAGCAAAGTAGCCCCCTGAGGAAGGAGAGTAGACTCAGAGATAAAGTATTCTAGGGCAAATTACCTAAAAGTAAGCTGTTACCTAGCCCTGCACACTCCCCAGCCCCTTTGGGAAACAGCCAGTACCAAGACAGAGAAACCAAGATGGAGAAATATCTGGGGTGTTCCCTGGGGCTTACTTTTCTCAGCAAGGAAAATAACTTTCTAAATCTACTAAGGACGATGCTGGGAGGACCAAATGAGATATAGTATGTTTTAAAATACCAAATGGTTCGACATTGTTATTTTGAATGTAAGCTGGAACTACTTAGCAAGAAGCAGGTAAAGATGAAGTCAGTATTTACTTCAAAATCTTTTGAAATAATAAAATGGAACTTGTTACTTAAAGTGTGGTCTACATTTTTACAAGATATCTGGTTAACTCAGATACACATTAAATTTTGAGATTTATAGTGGACACAGTAGAAACCTAGTAGACGCCAACCGTGAGAAAATGAAACTAAAAATGAAATAAAATATAAAAACTTCAAAACCTGTCCATGTAGAATTTTTTAAACTTTCTCTTTAATTACTCTTTGTGGTGTTATAATATATAGATTGGTTTTCATCCACAGTTCCTGGCTCATAACACCCATAGTCCTACTTGCAATCTTTTGTTATAATGTTGGGTATATTAGGCCTCAGGAAACAGAATCTCTCTACTGCCTTCCTTTCACCTTTCCCAAGGCAGGACTCTAATCTCCCCCACCTTTCTGACTGTGGGTCTTAGGATCCTTTCCAGAGAAGGTCCCACCACACTAAAGGAAGAAATGATGACATCTTGAAGCTTCCATAAAAACCCAAGAGGACTGGGTTCCAGAACCTTCCAGTAGCCAAACGCATGGAGATTCCTGGAGGTGGTATGCCCAGGGAGGAAATGGAACCTCCACGTCCCTTACCCTCTACCTCACCATATGCATCACTTCATCTATATTCTTTGCAATGTCCTTGTTAGTAAACCAGTAAATATAAGTGTTTCTCTGGGTTCTATGAGCCACTTCAGCAAACCAATTGAACCCAAAGAGGCGGTTGTGGGAACCCCAACTTAAAGCTAGTCAGTCAGAAGTTCCAGAGGCCTGGACTTGTGACTGCAGGGAAGGAGGTAAGCAGTCTTGGGAACTGAGCCCTCCACCTGTGGGTTCTGATACTTTCTACAGGTAGAGACTATTGGAATTGAATTAAAGGACACCCCGCTGGTGTCCACTACTTGGTTTTGGGAAAAAACACACATTTAGTTACAGAAGTCTTCTGTGTTGATTGTTGTGGTGGTGTGAGAGCAAAGGAAAAACACAATTTGAGGGAGTTTTTCCCAACACACTCTTGTGTCAAAAAAGAAATGCAAATAGAAATTTCAGAATATTTAGAAAATAATAACTAAGCACCATGTAGTCAGGTCACTTGAAATATAGCTAAAATACTCGAGAAAAATCTAACAATTTTAAAATCTACTTTTAAAATATAAAAAATTTTAAAACTTAAGCATTTTCCTGTAGAAAAATTTTTAGAGATTCAGATTCTGTTTGGTTATCAGCTAGAACCTTAGGGATAAGGGTAACTGCAAAGGTCTGTTCAAGTCGGGTTTATAATGAATGCCCATCAAATGACTCTGGGACTCCAAAAGAGCTATACCCACTGTATAATGTTGAATGAAAAAAAATGTTATCCTAAGAGCTAAAGAGCAAGGAAAATTTTCTGTTTCAACCTAGTCACTGGAAGAAACAACAACAACAACAATATATTAAAAATGTGAAGCATACAAATTAGAAATAATACAAAATATATCAATAATCACGAATAAAAGGGAATATCTGTCCTTCTAACATGTAAAGAATGTTGGATCAGATTATTTATAAAATATCCAAATATATTTTCCTATTTAAAAATCACATGTCTAAAACATGAAGACCACAAAGGATAAATAAATATCTTGATAACAGGAGGTAGTTTTACAGCTTAGAGCAAGATGCCCAAAGAGGTAAGGTTTCTGCCCTTCTACAGAGACAAAGATAGGGACACTGTTTCCATACCTACATTTCATAGGGATGCCTTCCAGGTTCTTCAGAAAGACATTACTGGGTTGTAATTTGGCAAGACGCTATTTAAAAAAAAAAAAAAATTATCTCAAAAGGGCCTGATAAAGAACTTACAAGATTTTTAAAGTAAATGATCCAGGAAAAGGGAGATTAGGGGCCCAGAGTCAGGAAGAAGCCCCTAAAGTTAACTCAAGCTAAGGGGAACCTGGAGACCACCTTCATCAAAGGTTAGACAGTGACAGCTAAGGCAAACAAAATAATTAAACATACAAAAATATTTAAATTACAGAATTAACAAGTCTAATGTAATGGACATATACAAAATATTGTAAAGACCAATTAGAGAATAAACCTTTTCAAACATTCTCAACACAATAATAAAAATTCTTTCTTCTTTCTATGTATGTAAGTCTCAAAACACATCAAAGAAATGGTAAACCATAATGTAAGTCTTAAAACACATCAAAGAAATGGTAAACTATAGAACAGATCTCTGGTCACATGAAATTAACTTACATATCAATAGCAAAATGACAATTAGACAAATGCAAACATAGCTACAAGAGAGGCTTTTGAATGCCCTCACCACAAAGAAATGATCAATACATAAGGTGATGGATATTAAATACTCTGATTTTATCATTATATAACATGTATGTGTATCAGAATATCAGACCGTGCCCCATAAATATGTAGAATCATAGTGTAAATGAAGACTTTTGTGAGCTTTGTCTTTCTAAATTGACTGGCATCATTCTATCTCTAATTTAATTTTTGAGTGTAACAAATGTTAATATTTAAGTACTCAAATTTATCTAAGAAAATGTTGGTCAAAGTATACAAAGTTTCCATGAATAAGTTCTGCAGATCCAACATACAGTATGGTGTCTACAGTTAACAATAATGTATTACATACTTGAAATCTGCTGAGAAGGAAGATCTTAAATGTTCTCACCACAAAAAGGAAATACAAGAAAGAACTATGTGGGTTAGCTTGATTGTAGTTGTAGTGATTATTTCTCAATGTATACATATATAAAAACTTTAAGTTGTAGCCCTTAAATATACATACTTCTTATTTGTCAATTATACCTCAAAAGTTGAAAATTGAGATTCATCTATCTAATTTTATTTTGGATCCATATTACAATACTATTGATTTTCAAATGGCTTGAAGTGTTCTGTACTATTGTACTAATAATAATTCCTCCTGGCTGAAGGAGTACAGGGAAATCTATGGTCACATGGACAGATTGGCAAAGAACTTTACCTGCTGCAAATAGGATTGAATTGAGTTCAGACTAACTGACTATTTACTTTATAGATCACTACAGGGCATAGTTCATTGTCTCCACTAATGTACTACAAGCTAGGAAGTAAGCTGAATGAGATGTTAAGGCTCTATTATAACAAAAGAGGACTTTTTAAAAAATATTTTGTTCTGCCCTATTAGCTCTCTTTAGTGCACCTTAATTTCTGATTAAGATATAATGTATAACCAGATGCCATGCTTTAAGAACTGCTATATCTTTTTTTGCTTCAGAGAGAAAAGCTGTGTCACAGGATCACTTGAGTTGCCATTTTTCTAATGAGAGAATTACATGTACTTAGGCCAGCAACTTCTTTCAAGATCCTAACAATAACAGAGCGTGAAACATGTCTTCAAAGTGTCTTCACATGTTTTCATACATGTAACTACAGCTTGAACAATCATTGTAGCTTTAGGAACAAACTCTCAAAGAGGATATTGCTTAGCATTCAATCAGTTGACTCAAATTCTCGTGCTGACAATCTGGCACTATTCCTAAGCATTTTTTTCTACCTCTCAAAAAATTTTCTGAACAGCTGTCATCATATTGCACCGCACATTGAGACACTCTAGATTTTGGAAGATTTTTGCCACTTTAACTACTTGGCAAAAAATGAAACAGGAAAGAAGGAAGAGCAGACATCCGTATAGGAACTATAAATGCCTGGCCACTCCATTTGCTAACCTTTCTCATGAGCAACTACAAACAGATGGAGAAGATTCTTCATCTTCACAGCATTATTCTAAATTTCCAAAATAGAACACATTCACCCTGACCATTTTCACCAATTGTAGTGATTTGTTTGACCTTATATCTTCAGAAGTTCATGGGCTTAAAGAGAAGGGGACATTAGGGCAAAACAAATTTGATTCCTTTCATCTTCTTTATTTGTTAATAAAATTGTTTACCTTTAACACAAAATGAATTAAAAACCAAAGTGAACATTTCATTATATTAAAAATACAATGTTACAAAGAAATTGCTAATTTGCCAATGGATTCGGAACAGAAGAGCACAGATAAAATGTGAAAGCAAAATGATGTGGTACAAAAATGTTTTGAATGTTTTTTTTCCAAAGCACATAACCTTTCTTTTTTCTTTATCAGTACTAAGAATTTGTATCCACATCCAAGTTTTCCAAAATCTACCATAGAATAGCCTTAAATGCTATCTAGAAAGATATTTTTATTTTCATTTCCTTTAATATCAGTGATTGCAAGTCAGGACTTACTAGGTGAGTGGAAAAGGTAAAACCATATGAAATGCAACTATGGAATGAAGATATCAGTCTTTGACAAAATAAGAACCAATTTGGCATAGAGTAACCCCTTTCTAATGCCATTATTTAATAAATAGAAAGTATTACTGGAAGATTTTGAAAGCTTCTAGTAAATAGCCACAGGCAAAACACTGCAGAACTAAGTAATAAGGAAACATAGTCTTGACAACTAGTTCAACCATGGTTCTTCTTATATTTTTAGAATGATGAAATAAACAAAAGCAAAATAAATAATCATATAGATCAAATATTTTCCAAAATGATCTAAGTCATTGCAGTGTTTTTCCTTAAAAGCCTGGCTATGTATTTTGATGTCCCAAGCAAACATTCAAAAGAGAACTTGTATTTGTTTTTTTATTGCTGTGTAACAAATTACCATCTAGTGGGAGTGACTATGACTAAAGGAGGAGTGTGGCTCAGAGAAAATCATGCAACTGCCCCCAACTACAGATCCAGAGTCATAGCCCAGAGATTTTGCCCAGGGAAAGAAGAAGGCCATAAACTAGAGAGCTCTGAAGTTCTCCACAAGGGAACTGACTTTATTATAGAAATGCAATGAAGAGCAGGCTTGTAGCTTCACTACAGATATAAACTAACCTATAGGTCAGCTAGTTTGCCGAAGGATCCCAGAAAAGGGAAAGCTAAGAAGGGCTTTCCTGGGATTAGAAGGCGTTTCAAACACTACTCCTGAAAAGGAGCCAGAATATAACTAGATCAGTCTGTGGAGTAATTTACATTCCAGGACATTGTTGAGGACAATAGAGCAATCAGCCAGCAATTAGTGGGGCTTAACAGGTGAGTATGATCAGGAGAAGAGGCAGTCAAAGAGAGCCCTACCATAACATTGTGATATGCCCAAGGCTGCACCCTTTGAGGAGCAAGATTAGAGGCTTCACCTTGCAGGGGGAAAATAGATTCAAATAATTCAACCATTCACTAAACAAATAAGTAAACAACAATAACAACCTTCATAGAAAAAAGAGGGTGACCAGTAGCAACCAACCCAGAACTGACACAATATATTATCAAAAATGTTCAATTTTCAACAAAAATTATGATACATCCAAAGAAACAGGAAAATGTGATCAATACACAGGGAAAATAGTAAGCAATGGAAACTGCCTATGAGAGCAATGTAATGACAGATTTAATTGACAAAGACTTCAAAGTAGCCATTATAAATATGTTCGAAGACCTAATAAAGAAAGATAGGAAGACAATGCCTGACCACATAGAGAATATCAATATAGAGACAGTAATTATCAAAAGAACCAAATGGAAATTCTGGTGATGAAAAGTACCAGTAACTGAAATAAAAAGTTTACTAGAGGGACTCAACAGTAGATTTGAACTGGTAAAAGAAAGAATTAGCAAACTTGAAGATATATTAGTAAAGATTATGTAATCCAAAAAACAGACAGGAAAGAAAATAAAGAAAAATAAACAGAGCCTAAGAAAAATGCTTACCATTGATTTCATCAATATATATATAACTAAGTATCATATGAGAGGAGAGAGAGAAAAAAATTATTTGAAGAAGTACTAGCTAGAAATTTCTCAAATATAATGAAAAAATTTACATATTCAAAAAGTTCAGTGAAATCCAAAAATAAACATTTTTCTGAAAGGAACATTTAAAGTGTTCAAAGAAAAAAGCTATCAACCAAGAATCCTAAATCCAGGAAAAATAAATTTCAAAAATAGGGCAAAATAAAAAGACATTCTAGAACAAGAGAAACAGAAAATTTGTGTTGTCAGTAGACACAGACATTGTGTGTCTTGCCTTACAGGAAATACTAAAGGAAATTTTACAAGCTGAAAGCAAATTACCCTCAAAGAGTAAGTTAAATACACAGGAAAAAAAAGCCAACAGTAAATGTAACTAAATAGCTGTCAAAGACAGTATAAATGCATATTTCTTCTTTTTTCATCTCCTAACTGATTTTAAAAGTAATTTTATTCAACATGTATGTAATCTTATTGTTGGGCCTATAATGTGTAGAAATAATATATATTTGCCAATAACAACAAAAAGAAGATAAGACAAATGCTTAACTGCACTAAAGAAAGGATACCAGATAGTAATTTAAAAACACAGGAACAAATGAAGAAAACCCAAATAGGTAAATATGATAATTAATACAACAGATTTCATAAATACATACTTGCTTTCCTATCTTCTCAGCTTCCTCAAAAGACATAAAATTATACAAAACAAAAATTGTAACAATGTATTGTTGGGTTTGCAACATAGAGATGCAATGTTTATGACAATGATAGCACAAAAGGGGGAAAATAAAATAGAAGTATATAGAATCAACACTTCTATATCACACTGGAATTAAATTAATGTAAATCTGAAGTAGATTCTGGCAAGTTAAGATATAATATGGTAAGCCCTACAACAAAAAAATGATTTAAAAAAATTAAAAAATATTTTATAGAGAATTGGCTGGGCATGGTGACCCACATCTGTATTTCCAGCACTTTGGAAGTCTGAGGCTGTTGGATCACTTAAGGTCAGGAATTCAAGACCAGCCTGACCAACGTGGTGACACCCTCATCTCTACTAAAAACCAAAAATTAGCCAGGCATGGTGGCACAGGCCTGTAGACCCAGCTACTCAGGAGGCTGAGGCAGGAAAATTGCTTTAACCAGGGAGGCAAAGGTTGCAGTGAGCTGAGATTGTACCACTGCACTCCAGCCTGGGAAGCAGAGCGAGACTCCATCTCAATAAAAGAAAAAAAATATTATGGAAAATTACCAGAGAAATTAAAAGGTTATATTTAAAAATATTCACTTAATAAAAAAGAAAGCAGTAAAGGAGGAATAAAGAAACAAAAAAGACATGAGATATATAGAAAACAAAAAGTAAAATTGCAAGCACAAACCCAACTTTATCGATAAGAACATTCATGTGCATGAGTTAAACAATCCAATCAGAAAGCAAAAATTGTTAATTGTATTAAAAATAGTAAGATCCAGCTATGTGCTGTATCAAAGATGCACACTATAAATTCAAAGATACGAACAGACTAAAAAATGGAAAAAGATATATCACACAAACAGAAACCATAACAAAGCTAGAGTGGCTATACTAACATTAGATGAAATAGACTTTAAAACAAAAAAAGTTAATAGACACAAAGACAGATATTTCATAATGATAAACAGTAAGCCTAAAGTCCATCATAAGGATCTAACAACTATAGATATGTACCTAATAACTGAGCACCAAAATACATGAAGCAAAAACTTACAGAAATGTAGAGAAAAAGAAGCAATTCAACAGTTCCAGTTGGAGACTTCAATATCTCATTTTAAATAACATATAGAAAAAAAAATCACAGAAGATAAACAAGGAAATTAAGACTTCAACAACATTATAAACCAACTGAACCTAACAGACATTTGTAGACTATTCTACTCAATAACAACAGAATATACATTCTTTTCAAGGGCACATGGAACATTATCCAAAATAGATGACAGGCTAAACCTTGAAACAAACTTCAATAATATTATCCAACCTCAATGGAATAAAATTAGAAAACAATAGTAGAAATGCATAAAAATTAAACTATATACTTTTAAATAATGGGTCAGAGAAGAAATTACAATGAAATTAGATAACTTTTTGAGATGAATGAAAATGAAAATACAGAATACCAAAACTTATGGATACAGCTCTAAAACAGTGCTTACAGAGGGATTTTCAGTTGCAAATGTCTGTTAAAAAATAATAAAGATTTCAAATCAATATCATAACATGTCACGTTAAGATACTGGGCACTGGGGTGCAAACTAAACCTAAAGGTGGCAGAATAATAAAGATTATACATAGATAAAAGAAATGACATTTTTTTGAACTCCTAGCCTATTATATAAACATTTTAAAAATTAGAAAATATTAGCAAAACCAAAAATTGCTTATTTGAAAAGATCAACTAAACTAATAAATTATTAGCTAGACTGACCAAAAGAGGACTTAAATTACTAAATCAGGAAGATAACAAAGGACATTATTACTAACCTTTCAGATATAAAAAAACGATTAAAAAGTAATGCTATGAACAATGTTTGCCCATAAACTAGATGAAATGGAAAAATTCCTAGAAAGACAAAAACTATCAAAATTGACTCAAGAAATAAAAGATCATCTGTACAGGTCT